>NC_060281.1:92938772-92987336 GCF_021613505.1 Equus quagga | reverse complement strand
AGGGGACTACTGGGGGCCTGGGAGGGGAGGGGAGGGGACTACTGGGGGCCTGGGGGAGGCCTGGGAAGCACCTACTCAGTTGAGCTGGGTGACTCTCCCGTCTGCCCCGTCATGTGAGGACTGCAAAGGCACCTGGGGAGCGTGGCCCAGCCAGGCCTGGGCAGGGGGACCCCTTCACCCCACGGTATTCACTGAGCCCTGCAGCAATGGGAAGGGGATCTGCCCCCAACCTGTGTCTCGTGGGGACACAGACACTCACCAGGAAACAGACGAACCAGACCCTGACACCCACAAACAAGGGGACACCCACTTCCCAACACAAAGGTGCAAACCCAGGTTTCCAGCCGCCTTGAGAATACAGCTTCAGGGGTGTCCACGAACAGTCACCTGCCCCCTGTAATGCCCACGGGGCTAGTGACACATGATGCAGCACGATGCCATCCACAACTCAGAGTGGGCTCTCCTTCGCCCCCTCCCTCCTGACACATCAGCCTCTTCCCCAGGTCCCTGTGGCCCTCCCCGCCGCCGGGTTCTGTGTCCCACAGCCCATCCGTGGCTGGATGGTGCATCAACCTCCTCCCTGTGGCTCCTGAGTGGGACGTGTGGGAGGAGCGGGGCCAGGGTCCCTGGCTGCTCATACAGGCGCATCCCAAACCAGCATCCACGGGGCCGGCCGGCCGGACTCTCCCCAAAGCACTGCTGTGAAAGTCCCCGAGAGCAGCCCCCAGGGGAAACCTTGTGAGGACTCACTCCCTCTGGGGCGACCTGGGGGAGCCTCTGCTCCTACACGGTCAACCTGAGGAACTGTGGACAGGCCTCGGGGACATAAACACAGTGATGTGATGGAGGCTAGTGGCATCGGACCTGGGCCAGTCTTCGGATCTAATGTTCTGAAAAGCCAGTCGGTCGCCTGGGACCACAGCGAACCTGACGCTGTTTGGCAGGAATCCCACAAGTGCCGGCCTCCCCCAGAAGGCCAGGCCCGGGGTAGGCTCTCGGAGTAAGCTGAGTCCTCAATTTCCCCAGACGTTCCCAGTTCATGCCTGTGTCCTGGCATAATGATTAATAGTACCCTTCCACTCCAAGAAATATCCCCGTTTGGACAATACATTTTGGTCATCTGAGCTCAGAGTAACCATTTGCTGAGTGACTAAATGACGTTCCTTATAATGGAGGAGGCCCAAGGCCAGCCACCAGCCCTGCGGTCAACCCTGCTGCACAGTGCACAGTGCCATTGAGGGCGCTGTGGATCGGGCCTTGGCAGAGGTGCCACAATGAGAGTCAGCGGCCTCACCAGGAGCCACACCCAGGCCGTCACCATGGGGTTCCTGGTCCCTGTGGGCCCCACCAGAGCCCTGGTGTGAGCTTACACCAGCTCAGCCTGTGAGAGGCCCTAGTGTGACCCTGGCGCCGTTTCCCACTCAGTGACAGCACAGTGTGTGCGGGGACAAGCAAGGGATGGGTCCTCTGGGCAGCCGTTGTCCTGGGGAAACTGGCGGGAATCCGGGAGAATGTCTCAGGGCAACGAGGACAGGGGCCAGGAGAAGGGCTGGGTGACTTCCACAGCCAGCGTCACAGAGCTGGGGTCATCAGACGCCCCATATCCCTTCTGGGGACAGAGTAGCTGACAGTCAACACAAGCCACCAGGGCACCCACCATACATCTGTTTCCACACAGGCCACCCGCTCGTGGTGACACCCTCTTCTTGTGGCCACATCAACACCCCAGGTCCCTCCTGCTCCTCAACATCTGGCCTGGGCACATCTCATGTCAGGACTGATGCCCCCTGACCATCCACTGAGCGTCTGCTGTGCCCAGGGCTATGCCGGGCACCGGAGCCTGGACCACTCACAGGTCCTCACTAGGATGGGCAACCCCTGCCCGCCCAGTGCCCGGCCTGTGTGGGGAGATATCAGGGTCTCCTGACCATCCTGGGAGGTGGGAGGAAGCTGTGACCAGACCCCAGCCTGGCTCCCAGCAGAGGACAGGTCTGCCGTGGGCCGGGTGGCAGAGAGTGGCTCCCTGAGGGAAGGGTGCTGGCCTGGGGCTGCAGGGCAGAGCGGGCTGGAGCAGGTGGAACCCCAGACCAGCCAAGGGAGCCCCATTCTCAGATGCCCTGGTCAGATGGGGGCTCCAATTCAGTTCGAGTATGGATCAAGGCCCAGTGTGGATGAGGCCCCAGTGTAGACACCACCCAGAGCTGAGTCACCTGTTCAGCCTCTCCTTCCTGAGCACCTACTGTGTGCGCAACCACAGTGGTGGGCAACCAGGCCCAACCCTGCTCGGAGCACTCATGTCAGGGGGACACGGGAATAAGCTATGGACAGTGAGCGGTGTCAGGCCGGACACGGGATCCGTGTGGTGGGGAAAATACACTGGGGGTGAGGCAGCCAGAGAGCGTCCAGCCTGGGTCTCCCGAAGGGAGATTTCCAAGCAGCTGGAGGCGGCCAGAGGCCAGGAGGAGCCCTGACTCAGAGCCAGGTCCCTTTAGCTGGAGTTGGTGGTTTAGGGCCTCAGTTTCCGCTCCTTGCAGCTGGTCAATAATCATGGAACCTCACCCCCTGGGGGGAACCGAGGGACGGTGAGATGGAAAATGGGCGTTCTGCTTGTCTCTGTGGCTGCCTGTTGTTGCCGTTGTCCGTGGGCTGTTCCAGCCCCAGCCGGCCTCAGGCCAGCAGCCCTGGGCTCGCTCCCTGCCAGCCTCACACCCTCACCCAGAGCAGCTGGTCTGGTGAAACCAAGAGTCCCTGATGCCCCAAATAGCTGGGAAACCCCGACACTGGCCCCAGCCTGGCAGCAGGTGCCTCTGTCTCCCTGGGGAGAGAAGCTTCTAGCCCCAGAAGCTTCCAGAAGCCCAGCTGCAGAAGGGGCCCGCATCCGGGCACCAAGGCCGCCCAAGCCCTGTAACCAGGCTGAGCCGAGCAGCGTCTCGAGATCACGATCAATCAACAGGTAGGAGCGGCATCTTCTCTTCCGGAATCGTGTGTTCCGTGGGTCCTGTCCCTTCCTCGGGTCCCCAGGAAGCATTTAAACTCCAGGTGCAGAGCTGCAGCTGACCGTGGGGCACAGCCGATACTCGGAGCTCAGAGGAGTCCTGGGTGGGCAGCGCAGGACGTCGGCCACTGGGGGTCACATCTCGCCTGCTGCCCCCACACCTGGGACTCTTCGGGGGAATTAGGCCAAGTGCAGGTATGGGGAGAGAAACGCAGCCGCTCACAATTGCCGCCCTGGGAGCCCAGGGTCTGGAGCGATAATGTGCAGCCCAGAAGCACAGCTGTCCCTCAAGAGACTGGTCAGTCATCCATCTGACCTCTCAGGGCCTGGGCTGTGTGGGCTCCTGGCTTCTCATGTGCCAGGCAGGGTGGGACTGGTCCAGCTGAGGCAGCAGGGAGACCTGGAATGTGCCTGCTCGCTGACCACGGGGGTAGGGAGGGGGCTGCGGCCCTGGGGGCCCTGGGGAGGCCTGTCTGTGCAGCCTGAGACTCACGGCACAAATGAGACCCTCTGTGAAGATGACAAGGTACAGGAGACGCAGAGGGTCCTGCGCGGTCGGCAAATGTGGTCTGGTGGCCACAGCAACTTCAACCACTTCAAAACAGGGCCTGGGAGCTGGACCCCGGGGGTGGAGGGGCAGGGAGTGGAGGGACATCCAGGGGGTCAGTGTGAGCAAATGCACAGAGGGGACGGTAGCACCCTTCAGCTGGCGCACCCAGGCCCCCACTGAGGGACCCTGACCCCTCCACCTTGAAGAACCTAGACTCTTGTCTCCTGTGCCACTTGGCCCTCCGTCCTGCTCACCACCCAGAAAGCCCTTGCATTCTGTGCCGCGTGGCCGAGCCCTGCCCTGGGGAGGAAGGAGAATCGGACATAGATAGTGACCGTCGGGCAGAGAGGGGACGTGCAGATGATGCTGGGAGGCAGGCCCAGGGCGGGGCCCGGGGGTGCACAGGAGTTCTCCAGGGTGGATGACAGAGGGTGGTCTGTGCTGCAGGCAGGGGCGAGGCAGGGCAAGGGCGGAATGCACAGGCTGGCCCCGCAAGAGGGCTGGAGTGTCCGGAGCCCCAGAGCCCAGCAGCGGGGCAGGGACAGGCTCAGAGGAGGCGAGGCCGGGGTAGAGGCCCTGAAGGCCTCAGCCCCAACCAGATCTGCGATTTCAAAAGGGAGCTGTGCCCTGAGACACTATGGAGTGGCCTATTGTCCCTGCACCATTTATGAACACGGGGACATGTCATCCGGCTGAACCACTCACGGGTTCTGTGAGGTTAACAGCTAGGATCATTGTCCCTTTCCCAGGTAGGAAAACTGAGGCTCGAAACAATTATCACCTGAAGAGCAAGACAGGGTGCTTCTGGGTGTCCCAACTCCCAGCCGGGGGCCTCCCAACTGATGGACGGGGAAACAGGCCAGGAGAGAAAGGGGCCCTCGGCCAAGCTCCTGATGCAGTCCCGACCCCATTTCAGGAGTGTGGAAAGGAGGCTACCCCCCCACCCACGGTCGGCCCTTCTCAGCCCTTGACCCTGGGTGACTCGCCTCCCCTCTGTGGGGCTCAGTTTCCTCGTCTGTGCAAGGGGGTGATAACAAGCGTCTGTCCCATAGGGTGGGTTTGGAGATTAAAGGAGATGATGTCTGCGACTTGCCTGGCCCACAGTGACCCTCACCAACCCCAGCATTCTTCTCCTGGGCCCTAGGCCTGCCTCTGACATGCTGTGTAGCCCTGGGCAAGTGGCTTCCCCTCTCTGGGCCCCAACCATACCCTCTGCTCAAGGAGGAGCTGGGTGAGAGGTCCCAAGGACCAGTCTGCTGGGAAAGCGTAGGATTCCTGGATGAAGGGATGGGCACAGAGGCCCTGGGCCTGGAAGGGCGGCGAGGCCTGAGGCGGAACAGGGGTGGAGTGAGTCACCTCCCCCAGGTCTGATGGCCCTGCTGGCCACCCCTGAGAACCCCCAGGCTAAAGTGAATCCTAACTTTGACCTAAACCAATACTTAGGGTGACAGAAAGGGAGAAGTAAGGGGAGAGAAACGGAGCCCATGAGGGGGACACGGGGCAGGGGACAAACAGGGCCAGGTGTGGCCCGGTGGGGGGACGGAGCTGTGTCAGGGCGGTGGCTGGACGTTTGTGCAGCTCACAGGAGCCCATAGCACAGCCCTCCCCCCACTGGCCCCCTCCCAGTCCGGGCCTGACGCTGCCCCCGGCTGCCTCCTGTGAAAGGACTTTTGGGACCCTCTCCCTGGTCTAACAGGCGAATCCAGCAAGTGAGCTGCGCAGCTCAGTCAGTGCACAAACGCACGCTGTGCCGTGAAGCCCGCGCAGGCCTCGCCAGCCTGTGAATAAATGGCCCGCAGCGCTGGCCTCACGACTGAAGATGCCTACTGGAGAGACGCAATGGGAAAGACAGAGGGCGCCGCCCTCCCGTGGGTCCCAGCGCATGGCTCAGGGGTCGAGGGAGAGGGACGACCCTGGTCCTTGCCTCCTCCGCACATGGATAACACCTGCGTTCCAAGCCTTGGTTGATGCGTGAGCACAAAGCTCTTGTTCTCTTTGAAGTGGGTGACTGTTAGACGCACGAGCCGTTTCCCGCAGGGACACCGCGTTGTTGAAGGCATATGAAAACCCTCGGGGCCGAGCGGTGCCTCAGCCAACTCTGCTGGACTGTTTCCTGGGACTCAGTTCCTCGCTTTGATTATTGAAGAAACTCCTTCGTTGAGCCTTTACCTGGCTCCTTATTTCAGTCGACAGTGGGGATGCCGCCAAGCCCCACCCCAGCCCAGGGGTCGCTATTAACCCAAATCCTGTTTAGGGACCTGGTGTCGGGGGGGGGGGGGAGGGAGTTTACTCAGCTGAAGGTTGACGTCATCTTCCAGCCTCTGCGCCGGAGACAGGCACCATCGGGGTGAATTTTGTGGATTGTTGAGAAGTCAGTGAGCTGATGGCCCAGTGACCGTCCATGTCCTCCTCAAGGCTGGGCCCCTTGCTTGCTCACAGGAGGGTGGTTGTGACAGAGGAGGCCAAACTAGGAGTGGCTGTCAGGACAGGTTTTCTCAAACCTCCAGGCGCACGTGAAGCATGGCGGTGTCTTTGTGGAGAGTTTCGCTGAACCGCTCCACAGCGTTGCTGCCTCGGCCTCCCTTTGTGTGGCTGAGTGGCCTGCAGGGGCCTTGAAGTGACATTAGAACCTCCCAAGAGTGCACACCCTGGACAACAGTCCACAGGCTCCTAAGTGCGAGTTCCTGATCTGACCCTCAAAGGCCCTTGTGACGAGCACTTGCGGCTCCCCGGGCCGCGAAGCTTACCAAGATCCCACTGCTCTCGGTCTGGACTGACCCATCCGGCCCAGCCTGGGAACCCAAAAGCACTCAAGTCCTGGACCCCAGTAAAGGCGCATGCCCTTGCACTCTGCCTTGACCTCCCTGCGGGCCCCTGAGTCTCTCGGGACCCCTGTTTGCAGTCTTCTGCTGAACCGTGGCTCCACAGCCACCCCCCAGGGCTCTATGTAACAGACGTCCACTTAACACAGTCCCAGCAGTCTCGTTGACGCGCAGGTCCTGACAATCTGCGATGGGACTTGAGATTCCGCATTTCCAACCAGCTCCCAGGTGAGGCTGGTGCTGCCGGTCGAGGGAGAACCTCTGACGAGCAGGCCCTAGACCAGCGGCGCCGGCCATGGAAGGCTCTGTGCTCACAGCGTGGTCTGCATCTGCGCTGCCCAGTGTGGTGGCCACCAGCCACGTGCGGCTGCTGAGGACGTGAAGTGGGGCTGGCGAGACTAAAGAAGTCAGTTTTACACTTTGCTTAATTTTAAATATTTTAAGTTTGAATGGCCACACGTGGCTAGTGGCTGCTACATTGGACGGCACAGCTCCAGACTGAGCTCTATATGGACTGGGGGCACACTTTTATCTCACTCTTGGGTCCCCATTACTCAGCAGAGTGCCTGGTTCGTCCCGGGTCCTTATAAATATTTGTTGAGTACGTTATGACATCATAGAATTGAAGAACGGGCTGTCAGCCATGTTCGTGAGAACCCTGTCCTGGCAGGTGGCCAAAACCCCCCTTGAATGTGAACCCAGCAAAGACTTTGTTGGCTTCTCTGACAACTATGGAAAGGACCAGGGCTGCTGCTGACCTCTGGGTGGGCTGGAGCCAGAAACCGACTCAACAACAGACTTCTTCTCAAGCCTTTGTTCACTCCCTCAAGCTGCTTGTCCCCACTGGGCCCAAACCATCATCACGGCTCTGGACTTCCAAACCCAGAGCCTCGTGACCACGTGAAATAGGGCCGTTCCCCACCAACATCAGTCAGAAAACTCCCAGGGAAGATCTCTGATTGGCCGAGCTTGGGTCATGTGCCTACCCCTGGACCAACCACTGCAGCCAGGGCGCTGGGACTCTAAGATTGGCCTGGCTAGACTCGAGGATGCCCCTCCGTGTTCAGGAAAGCTTCCCCCAGACACACAAGGTTGGAGTGGGGGGGGAGCAGGTCTCACAGATGGGGATGCTTTTCTGGGAAAGTAGATCAATAAATGTGGGGAGAGGGTTTCCAGCTTCCAGAAACGGTTCCTGGAAGGTATTTCTCTGAGCTGCACTGAAGACATGGAATTGCCTTCTCTGATTATGTCAACAGGCATGATCGGAACAGTGAGACTCCATTGGCCAGACTGGTTTCCCTCTACTCTCCCTGACCCAGCCACGTTCGTGAGGCCACACGTTCGAGAAAGGAGGGCATCCCAAGGTAAGGCAGCATTTGAAACTGAAAGCTGAGTGGGAGTTTGTTGGATGGAGAAGTGGAAGGAGGGAGAGAACGTTCCAGGGAGGAGAAATAGCACATACAGAGGCAAGGAGGCAAAGAAAGGAGCCCAGCCCATGCAGAGGAATGAAGAGTCTGCTGTCGGGGAGGATGGGAGTGGAGGGAAAGGAGCAGGAGGCGCCCTGGGGGCCAGACTGTGGGAGGCCTTGAGCGCCTAGTGAGGGGGTCTGGGCTCGGGCTGTGGGAAACAGGAAGCCCCTGGAGGTCGTAAGTGGGGGGATGGTGGAGTCGGAGCTGGGTGTGTTCTGTGACATTGCTGTGGCCGGGTCTGGGGGATGGACGAGCTGGTGCCAAAGATGAGGCCGTCCCAGCATGTCGTTAAGGACCTGCTGCTCGGAGGTGGGCAGCGGAACACCAAGCTCCGCTCAGGCTGCCGGTGTCCTTTCTCCCGGCTCATGCTCAGACCTGGACCAGGCTGCACCCAGGTCTCAGCTGTGCCACTGCCCAGCTCTGGGACACAGGGCAGGTTACGTATTTCCCTGAGCCTCGGTTTCCTCATCTGGAATATGGGGGTAGGAATACCCGCCTCGCATGGCAGTTGTGAGGCTGCAAGGCAAAAATGGAGGTGGTGATGGCAGACCAGTGACCCCGGCCTGCACAGAGGAGGAGCAGCAAGTGCCGCTGCTGCTACGAACGCCCTGTTGCTCCAGAGCGCGTGTGCACGGAAGAAGCTTGAACGGGGAGGATACAGGCGAACATGACATCAAGGGACCGAAGCTTCTTGGGGCAGCTCTGAAAGCAGGTCAGCCTGACTCCTGCTGACCTCCAAGGTGAGAGTCCTCCGGCCCACAAGCCCGTGGCTCACTCTCCCCCTGGAGACTCTGGGTCTAAACCGGAATATGACAGAAGAGGCTGGTTTCCAAGAGCATTTCCCTGGAGGCCAGGCTGGAGCCCCAGGGAGCACGAGGGCATAGTCCTGCATTGTAGACCGAGTCCCGACTGTCCTGTTTGCCAGGCCCAACCACCCCGTGTCCCAAGTGAAAACCCCGGTGTGGAGCCAGGACGACCCAGGCCTGAAGCCTGCAAGCTCTGCAAGTTCAGGAGAGCTGCTCCGCCTCAAGGGGCCTCAGCTTCTCCATTCGGAGGATGGGAACAGTGCTGCCCACGTGGGGTCCACCGCTGTGGGGAGTAAGTTGACCAAGGCCTATGGCACGTGGTCACGTGGCTGGGTCTCCGGTCTGGGATCAGGAAGTGCATTTATTGAGTCCCTGTGATGTGTAAGCCCCTTGCTAAGTGCTGGCAACAGCCCGACAGATAAGATGTGGATCCGGCTTCAAGGGCAGGCTCGGGGCCCCGATGACTGAGCACACAGCGAATGGTGAGGTAGGACAGTCTGCTCGGTCCTGGTCCTCTCAACGAGGGTGTGTTGTGTGGGTTGAATACGAGTTTTCCATAGAAGTAATGGTATACTTCGAGATGACATCCGTGTCTGTGAGGCTGGGGCCCGCAGTTTCTCTGAATCATCACAAACACTGAAAGTAATCGTCTGCACAGAATCTGCTGTTGTGACAACGATAATAATAAAAATGCTGTGACAACAGCATCTCATTTGATCTTCAAAACAGACAGATAAGATCTAGTGGGGAGATAGCAGTGTCCCCGTTCCACAGATGAGTAAACAGAAGCTCCAAGAGGCGAGATGAGCTGCCGAAGGTCACACAGATTGGAAGAGCTGGGTCTACACCTTAAACCAGATCCAGCGTCTAATCCCTCATCCTTGTCACTGAAATGCACTGCATGGAACATCTTCAGGAAATGTGTGGCGATCAACAAACACAGAGGGGCTGCTCAGGAGCTGGTCAGTCCACAAACATTAACTGAGCATCTACTACATTCCAGACGCCCTCTGAGTAGGGTGGTTCCCGCCCTTGTGGGGCTACCGTCAGAGGGCAAGACAGCCATCCAATAAATAGTTACACTGATGCTCTTAAGAGACTCTCTGCTCGCCCGCTCACAACCACTGTACTGAATAAACTGATGCTCACTCTGCTTCTGACGACCCCACGGTCTACTAAGGGCTGGCAGTCTGGGCCATTCCTACCCAACCTGGGACTCCGCCAGTGGACGGGCTTTGCACTGGGGCTCCTGTTGGGCTGCCTGAGCTCTTCTCTGAGTTGTGCTGTGCTCTGAGCCTCTTCCTGCATGTCCTCCTCCCCTCCCCCTCTCCTTTCCCAGGTGTCAACCTGCTCAGTCTGAAGGCTCTGCCCGCTCAGTCCTGCTCCCTCCCTCTTTCACTTCCACAGAGGTTTCCTCCAATAAATCCTGTGCACTTCTAGCTCTATCTCGGTGCCTGCTTGGCAGAGGATATGACCTCATTGAGCATCCTGCAGAGTGAGGTTCAGCAGGAGCCTGAGGCAGGAGCAGCCAGCGTACGAGACGGGAGCAGAGACAGGAGCAGTGCTCCTGCAGGAAGGCGTGACGGGAGCGGGCACAGCTGTGAGAGAATCAGTTCAAAAATAGTGACTCCACTGCTTGCTGGTGTTCACACTTGGGTGACTCATTGAACGCCTCTGTGCCTCAGTTTCCTTCCCTGCAAAATGGGAGTAATGATGTTACTTCCTTCCAGGGCTTTGAGATTAAATGAGACAATCCGTGCCCAACAGCTCAGAGCTGTGTCCTGGGGAGGCCGTGGGAGAACCCCAGGGCAGGACTGAGCGGGGGCCTGCCTGGAGCCCCACGGGTCCAGAATGGTCTTACCTTTCTGTGGCTTCTGCAGACTCTCAAAGAGCTCCCACAGCTCCTCACCCAGAAATGAGACCCAGGGGTGGCACAGGCCCCTGTCCTCTCTGCCCATAAATATGGCCCCACCCTGTGGGGATTTTGGCTGGGGTGTGGTGTCACCATGGCAGTCTGACCATTACCTGGGTCATTTGATCCCAGAAAACTGCCAAATCAGGTAATTTGGGAGGTTCGTCTGTCTCTCTGGATTGGATGTCCTGAGTAATGGCGCTCGTCTCCTCGGGGCCGGGGCCTATGGAGACGATCTCCCTCTCAGGGAGCCTGAAGTGGAAGCTGGTTTCAGCTGGTGTGTGCAAGGTCAGGGCTTAGGAGAGGATGCTGATTTAGAGGCCTACACTGACCCCCTTTATTATGTGGCTTGATCCCTGATGGCGCATAGGCATCGCTAACTGATAAAGGTTGAAATACTGGAAGTTGCAAATTTTTACATTAAAAAACATTTTAATGTGAGTTTAATATATGTCCACAAGTGTAAAAATAAGAAATGTATAGCTCATGCATTTCACAAAGAACATACCCACCGAACCAGCACCCAGACCAACAAAAGGAGCATTATCAGCCCCCACCCCCCGCCAGACCCCCACCAGCAGCAGCCTCCCACCAAGTGTAACCCCTCTCCTGGAGCAGCCTGGTTCGTTTTGCAGTTTTGAGCTTGATGTAAACAGCAGCAGACAGCGCTGCATGTCTGCGTCTGGCTTCTTTGTTGACATCATGTGTGTGACATCCATCCACGTGGTCGTGGACGCAGGAGTTCATTTGTTCTCATGTGAATGGTTTTCCATTGGGTGAATACAGCACTATTGATCCGTTCTTCCAGTGAGGGACATGTGAGTCGTCTCCAGATTGGGGCTGTGACAAACAGCGCATTCTAGTACATGTAGTTCTGTGAAAATATATGCATATTTGTGATAGGCATCAGATTTTTTATGTAAAAATATAAATTAGAAGTGGATGAGTTTATGACATTATTCTTCTCGATCTCTTTCGTGATGATATAAGTATGCCTTGGGAGGGAGAGAGAAAGGGGTGAAGCCACATCAGGACGTGTCCCGCTGCCCGTGGGATCTGCGTCCCAGTTTTAGCAGGCCCCCATATGACTGTCAACCATCCTCTGGAAGGAAGTGACGGTTGCTACAGGTTCTGTGGGAAGAGCTTTGGAGCGAGGCCCCATACAGCGCCTCACCCAGAGGGGGCCGCCTCACACAGATGCTCCTCAGACCATCAGTTCTGCCTCCCACGAGCCCCACGACCTGACGACTCACCCTTTTCTGTCTCAGGGGTTTCATCTGTAAAGAAAGGTTAGGAATGGGTGATCTTTGGGTGACCTCAGCTTTCACTGCTGTTGGATGGGTTCCTAGGAGTGGAAATGCTGCTCGTGGGGCAGGTGTCCATTCAGCTTTAGTAGATAACGCCACACAGGTTCTCCTGGCGGTTGTACCAATTTACAATCCCGCCAGCAGCATCTTCCATTTCCAGCTGCTCCACATTCTCACGAGCGCTTGGGATGGTCGGTCTTCGCGACGTTAGTGCAGTGGTGTCTCCCTGCGGTGTAAACAGGCGTGCCCAGGATTTCTAATTAGGCTGAGCCCCTTTTGAGGACTTTATTGGCTCTCTGAACTTCGTCTTTTGTTAACGTCCGTCCGTTTCTTGACCATTTGCTTCGGTTGTCTGTCTTTGACTCGATGTACAAGTTCTTTGCAAATTCTGGGTAGGAGCCCGTAGTTCTGTGTTTGGGAAACATCTGCTCCCACCCTGCGGCTCGACTCTTCACTCTCTGATGGCGTCTTCCAGCAAAGAGAAGTTCTCATGGTTTCAGCGCAGTGAAATCTATGAGTTTTCCTTTACGGACGGCGCCTTTTGCCTTGTTTAAGAAACCTTCCTCCAGCCCAAGGTGGTGAAGACTGTGTCCACTATCGGCTCCCAGCAGCGTTGCTGATCTGTCTTTCACAGTTAGATCTACAACCCAAGCGGGGGAGACATGTGTGTGGTGTGAGGCGGGGGGATGGGAAGACCCTTTATTGTAAAGGCAGCGTCTCCCCACATCCATCCGTAGACCCAGTGCCGTTGCGACCCAAACCCGACAGGTGTTTCTTTGTTGTTGCCTGAGGGACCCGAAGACGGATTCCAGAGTTTATGTGTAAACGCCCAAGGCCAAGGACAGCTCAGATAGTCTTGCAGGGGAAAAAAGTCAGGAACGTCTTTTACTGATATGGAGACCTAGATAAAACTAAAGTACTTCAGACGATGTGACACGGGCGCAAAGAACCAAACTGCCCTCTGGACCCAATGAAGAGGCCTGAACCCGCCCACACACGCGCGCACACGCCCACACACGCGCTTTGTGACAAAGGTGGCTCCACAGAGCGGTGGGGGAGACAGTTCTCTCAATAAACGAGGACGCGTCAGTTGACGTCCGCAGGTCACAGGTCCCGCCTGCCGCCACGGTGGCCCCACCCCTCGCTCCCCCTCCCCTGCGCCCCCCGAGGACCCGGCGCGTGGACGCCCCCCCCCCACCCTGCCCCGAGCCCAGTGAGTCCGTGGAGGGGCAGGCGAGCTGCCGGGACGAGCGGGGGTCGCCAGGGGCGGCTGACTCGAGGGGATGCTCGGGCTCCGAGCGTGCGGGCGCCTCCCGGGGACCCCTGCTCGCCACCCAACGCGTCCCTATCCAGGTCCCCGCCGCCCTCGGCCTTCCTGGGCTGGCGGGCCGCTGCCCTTTAGCCGCGTGGGGTCCCCACTCTTCGACCCCAGGGTTCAGGCAAGCGGCTTCGGGGGTCGGGGCCGGGGTCTGCCCGGAGCCGGCTCGCGGGGACGGGGTGAGGGGTGGTCTGGGGCCGGCTCTTCGTGCGGGATCCTAGAGGATGCTGCGCGCTCTGAATCAGTGGAGGAGCCTCTGGCCTTCTCCCAGAAACGACTAGAACCCCTGGGGTCTCTCTAGGGATGCGATGCCACAGGTGGGGGTCGGGGAGGTGGGATCCCTCAGGCTGGGAGACCCCCCCTCCAGCGCTGCCGTCCCCCTCAGCGGGTGGAGCGGTGCGCACTTGGAAAGTCTCCTGGCCTCAGGGTGCCAGTCCCCCACTCACTCCCCGCCAGCCAGAGAAGGGTGCCCTCTGGACCCGGCTTCTCTCTGTGCTGCTCCCCGTTAAATTCCCTGGGGAGGAAAAATAAAAGCAAACAAATTCTCACGGAGGAGAAACCCTGATCTAATGAGCGTTTCGGCTTTTCACTGAGAAATCCATTACCGCGTTCTTCCGGGTCAGAGTTGATGGAGGGAGAGAAGGCGCCCAGGGTTTGGGCAGGGGGATTCGGGGAGAGCAGTAAGCAGGGGAGGGGACGGCCCACCTTGGTGGAGGTCCCTCTGCACAGCTTGTTGGCTTCCTCTCAGTCCAGCAAGGGGGGCATTTAATCTATCTGGGTCAGACCCCCTAGGAGGGGAGACAAATTGTGCCTCTCCCGATGCCCTGGACCCCGGCCTATTGCTGGGTTCTCTGAAGCTGGGACCCTGACTGCTGGTCTGTATTGCACCCACACCCACACCAGGCAAGCCCTGGGTGAGGCCAGGCCTTCTGGCGCTGCCATGGCCCCATAGGCCGGCTGCTGCTCCCTGAGGCCACGCAGAGGAGGCTGTGCATCCTGGCCTGTCTGCCTGACCACTCTGGAGTGGCTGAAGATGGACTTTATCACCACACTCCCAGTTGTGCTCAAGGTCATTCCCCAGGTGCTGGCCTGTGCTGACTCCCGCCCCAGGTGAGGTATCTGGCCCTGCTGCCCGCCACATGCCCTGCCCAGGACCAGACCCAACTCCAGGCCTCAGCGTCCACCCAGAAGCAGAAAAGAAATGTACAGTTTCTCCTCTAGACAGCGGGGCACCCAGTGCTCCAACCCCATGGGGCCAAGAAGCCTTGGTTTACAACTGTGGGGGACTGGTCTTGGCCACGCCAAGATATGTCTCTTTGGCATGAGGATTACTTGAGGCTGATTGCTTTTGATAAACTGGGACAGGGAAGGAGGCTCTGAGGGGTGGAACTTGCTTGCCCTTTGTTAGGAGACATTTACATTGTAAAGGAAATCTCCATCTGTAAAGGTGCCTCCCTCTCTGTACCAGGAAGAAGAAAGGGGATGACCTTCTCTCTAGAAACTCTTAATCAATGCCAAAGGCAAGGACTTAAATCTGCATAATAATCTTATTCCTGTTTATTGTGCTTGTCTGGTAACCTCCTGTAACTGACTCCCCCCACCCCCAACATCCTCCTTTGCCTTTAGCTGGATATGATATTTAAGGTGGTGGCTTCAGCCATTTTGATGAGTTGCTCAGCTTGCCTGAGCCACCCATGAATACATGTTATAAAGCTTTGTTTAATCTTCTCCTGCTATTCTGCCTCATGTGAATTTAATTCGTTCTCCGGCCAGACAAACCCAGAGAGGGTAGAGGAAATGTCTTCCTCCCCTACACAACCTAGAACACGTGACTGCCTTTGGGTGGACACACGCCCCGTACCTGCTCCTGTCACACTTGTCACACACAGGCACCGAGCTAGTTCTGGATTGTGTGATGGGGCCAGCGGGATGACTCAACTCGGCCTTAAGAACGCTTCCTTAGTCTCACACGCTCACACAGAGGCACACAGGCCTTTGTGCTCCTGCAGGTGGCACCCAAGGCCCCAGTTGGATGCGGGGAGAAGAGGTCCCCTGGTCACTGCAGGTCACACCTGTGGGTGATAGAGGGTTAGCGTTTACCCTGCCTGTGTGCAGTGGTGTGCCCAAAGTACATGGTGGACACACAGACCCCTGTGCTCAGACGTCTACACCAGGGACTCCGTGGGTGTGCCACATGCCTCCTGGGGGCTCATCACCCTCTCTCCCCAACAGTCTGGCCTCTACTCTGCCTTCATGGGTGCTTCATATAGGTCTTCCTGGCACCTCCCAGATGTGACTCTGGCCCCCGTGGCCATCATGTCCCTCCTGGTCTCCTTCTACACCTCCCGTGAGCCTGCCTGTGCTGTGCTGCTGCCCTTCCTGTGGGGCTGCGTGCAGGGAGCCCTGGGGCTCCTGCTCTCGGGTGAGACCCTCGGGCCTTCCTGCCATGATGGGGCTACGGTTCTGCTCTTCCTGGGGCCCCGAGGCCCCTGCCTCCTGGGGCTGCCCCTGCCTCCTGGGGCTGCCCCTGCCCTCAGCATTTCCTTGTTTGCATTCCAAGGGCTCTGCCTGTGTGTGTCGGGGGAGGGGGGTAGAGATGCCCTCAGCCCTCAGCCCTCCCCTATTCTCCTGAGAGGCCAGGACACTTGGAGAAGTGCCCAGGGCCTCAGACCCCAGCCTCCCTTTCCTGCTCTCCAAACCAGCCAAACAGGGTGTGTCACCACCAGTCCTTAGCCCCAGTCCCACCTACACCCCATCTCCCAGCCCATGTTCACCCGTGTCCTCTGAGACCAGGCAGAGCTGTGACCACTCAGTATTTCCTCCTAGCCGGCCAGGGTTCCTGCTGGATGTCATCTCCTGCCCCATCAGTCATTAAAGGTTTCACCTCCGCTGCTACTGTCACCATTGGCTCCGGGCAGATCAGGGTGGGCTCGCTGTTGGCACCAGGGCACCTGCTGGGTAGGGGACCAAGGCCGAGTCCTGGTATGTGTCAGCCAGTCAATGTCCTGCTGTTCTAGAGCTCATGTGGGTCTCCATGAATAAAATGGCCCCTTGGGGGAGATGTTGGGGGAAGGTCAGATTGCACAAAAGGTCATTTGGGGACCGGTGATGACAGCCGCACTCTGGATGGAGTCTCCCCTCAGTGTGCTTGGTTCCCTCGCTGAGTGGTTCTGTTCCGCTGCCTCTGCTGCACACTCAGCCAGCAGCCGTCACAGGTCCCGAGCATCCTGCCAAACTTCCACAAGCAAATGACTCCCCCACGCTCATTTAGCTAGATGATTCATTTTACATCATTTTCCAATTTCTGTTGACTGTGTTTCAAATGCCCTGCTTCTTTACGTTTCTGTTTAAACCTCTACAAGAAGCACTAGATCAGTGATCATCAGATGTCCGAGGCCGTCATTGCTTCTCCTTTCCCTGGGTCTGATGTTCCTGGGGGGCTGGAACTATCTTGCTCCAGACCATGACCACCCAGCGCTGTGCTTGGTACAAAGGAGGTCAGCGCTCAGGTGGGTGTGCAGAGTGGACCTGAGCTGTATTGTAATAATGATGCCATGGGGCCCCTGCGTCATGACCTGGTGTCCCCACCGGGACTTCTCCAAGGCCCGGTCCCCATGGCCAGGCTCTGCCCCAGGCTAGCCCGGGACAGTCTTCCCTGATGGTGGGCAGTGAGCAGATCAAGGCCCAGAGAAGACATGTGTGTGAGAATCAAGCAGCTGACACGTCTTCCCTCTTGCTCTGTTCTGGGGCTGGATTCACACTTTCCCGGTGCTCATTTCTCACCACACCCCTGGGGGCAGGCTTCTCATCATCCCCATTTAGGGAGGAGAGAACCCCTTAGAAAGGTGGGGGTGAGTGCAATTTGTATATTATGTGCACACACATGTTAGGGGAAGCTTGGCAACTACTGTTTCGTGGGATGGTCTGTCCTTTATTCTAGAAATGGCATCCTTCCTTTTTAGCATCAATAATGCTCCTTGATACGATCATATGCTTGTAGAGGCAGATTCTTTAGGAATTCGTGCTTGGTGACCCTAGGCCTCCAACATCATTGAACCCTGACTAGGTCACAACACCCATCGGAGAGCCCTTGGGCTGGGGTGGGGTGGGGGACCCCCTGACCTCCCAGGACAGAAGTGGGGAGGTAGAGGTTGGACGTGTCACCTCGCTAAGTAGCCAGGAATTCTGTGGAACCAGCACCTCAGGCACCTTGGCCCTGGTGAGCGGTGTGTGCCCAGGGGAGCATATTGTGGTCAGTGATGATCACGTGATCGGAAGGGGGACACAGATTGGCATCAAGAACAGGTACTCACCTTTGTGACAAACCAGGAATGACTTTGTATTTGTATTTGCTCACTCGTGGAAGGTACGTTAAAGGCTGGTGAATTTTAATAGACACATGCCCTGCGCTATCACTGCAAAGTACTGAATTTTTCGTGATCCTTCGTTTCTCTGCCTGCTGGTCATGCTGATTTATCTTAGATAGCATTTAGCGTTAGATTCAGGGTCAAGAAAGAGGGCTTTAAATGCACCGTTGGATTCTTTAATTTTATCCTTAAGGTATCTGTCACTTCTTTTTTAAAAATTTTTTGAGGTCATATTGGCTTATAACATTGTACAAATTTCAGGTGTACATGATTATATTTCACTTTCTGTGTAGATTGCATCATATTCACCACAAGTAGTCTTCTTTTTATCCATCACCATACATATGTGCCCCTTTTTGCTCCCTTCCCCTCTGGTAACCACTAATCTGTTTTCTTTGTGCATGTGTTTGTTTATCGTCCACATGAGTGGAATCATATGGTGTTTGTCTTTGTCTGGTTTATTTCGTTTAGCATAATACCCTCAATGTCTATCCATCTTGTTGCCAATGGGATGATTTTGTCTTTTTTGTGTGGCTGAGTAGTATTCCATTGTGTGTGTATATATATATATATATATATATATATATATATACACACACTTTTCTTTATTCCTTCTTCAGTTCATGGGCACTTGGGTTGTTTCCATGTCTTGGCTATTGCAAAGAATGCTGCAGTGAACATAGGGGCATAAATCACTTTGTATTTTTTATTTCATATTCTTTATATAAATACTCAGTATTGTAGTTCTATTTTTAATTTTTTCAGAAACCTCCCTACTGTTTTCCATAGTGGCTACACTAATTTGCATTCCCACCACCCCAGTGTATGAAAGTTCCCTTTTCTCTACATCCTCTCCAACGTTTGTTATTTTTTGTCTCATTGATTATAGCCATCCGACAAGTGTAATGTGATATCTCATTGTAGTTTTGCTTTGCATCATGTACCTGTTGACCATCTGTATATCTTCTTAGAAAAATGTCTGTTCATATCCTCTACCAATTTTTTGATAGGGTTATTTGTTTTTTTGTTGTTGAGTTGCGTGAGTTCTTTATATATTTTGGAAATTAATCCCTTGTCAGATATATGATTTGCAAATATTTTTCCCCATTTGGTAGCTTCTCTTTTCACTTTGTTGATGATTTCCTTTGTCTTGCAGAAGATTTTTAGTCTGATGTAGTCCCATTCATTTATTTTTCCTTTTGTCTCCCTTGCCTGAGTAGACATGGTATTTGAAAAGATGCTGCTAAGACCTATGTCAAAGAGTGTACTACCTATATTTTCTTTCAGGAGTTTTATGGTTTCATGTCTTACATTGAAGTCTTTAATCCATTTTGAGTCGATTTTTGTGTATGGTGTAAGATAATGGTCTACTTTCATTCTTTTGCATGTGGCTGTCCTGTTTTCCCAGCACTTTTTATTGAAGAGACCTTCCTTTCTCCATTGTATGTTCTTGGATCCTTTGTGGAAGATTAACTGTCCATAGATGTGTGGTTTTACTTCTGGGCTCTCAATTCTGTTCCATGATCTGTATGTCTGTTTTTGTGCCAGCACCATGCTATTTGGATTACTATAGCTTTGTAGTATATTTTGAAGTCAGGGATTGTGATGCCTCCAGCTTTGTTCTTTTTTCTCAGAATTCCTTTGGCTATTTAGGGTCTTTTGTTGTTCCATATAAATTTTAGGGTTCTTTGTTGTCTTTCCGTGAAGACTGTCATTGGAATTCTGATTGGGATTGCACTGAATTTGTAGATTGCTTTAGGTAGTATGGGCATTTTATCTATGTTCACTTTTCCAATCCATAAGCATGGGATATCTTTCCATTTCTTTATGTCTTCTTCAATTTCTTTCAATAATGTCTTATAGTTTTCAGTGTATAGGTCTTCCACCTCTTTGGTTAAATTTATTCCTAGGAATTTTATTCATTTTGTTGCGATTGTAAATGGGATTGTATTCTATTAGTGAATAGAAATGTAACTGATTTTTGTATGTTGATTTTGTACCCTGCAAATACCTTTATTGTATTTGTTGATTATTTTTAATAGTTTTTTTGGTAGAATTCTTTAGGGTCTTCTACATATAGAATCATGTCGTCTGCAAATAGTGAGAGTTTGACTTCTTTCTTTCCGATTTGGATCCTTTTTATTTCTTTTTCTTGCCTAATTGCTCTGGCTAAAACTTCCAGTACTATGTTGAATAAGAGTGTTGATAGTGGGCACCCTCGTCTTGTTCCTGTTCTCAGAGGGATGGCTTTCAGTTTTTCATCATTGAGTTGATGTTGGCTGTGGGTTTGTCATACATGGCCTTTATTATGTTGAGATACTTTCCTTCTATATCCATTTTATTGAGAGTTTTTATCCTAAATGGATGTTGGATCTTGTCAAATGCTTTCTCTGCATCTATTAAGATGATCATTTAATTTTTATTCTTCATTTTGTCAATGTGGTGTGTCACATTGATTGATTTGTAGATGTTGAACCATGCCTGCATCCCTGGAATAAATCCCACTTGATTGTAGAATATGATCCTTTTAATGTATTGTATTTGATTTGCTAATATTTTGTTGAGGATTTTTGCATCTATGCTCATCAGTGATATTGGCCTATATTTTCATTTTTTGTGTTGTCCTTGTCACGTTTTGGTATCAGGGTAATGTTGGCCTCATAAAATGAGTTAGGACATGTCCCATCCTCTTCAATTTTTTGGAAGAATTTAAGAAGGATAGGTATTAAATCTTTTTGAATGTTTGGCAGAATTCACCAGAGAAGCTGTCTGGTCCTTGACTTTTGTTTTTTGGGAGGTTTTTGATTGCTGCTTCAATTTCTTAACTTGTCATTGGTCTATTCAGATTCTCCATTTCTTCTTGATTCATTTGGGGGAGGGGAGTGGAGTACGAATCTAAGAATTTGTTCATTTCTTCTAGATTATCCAATTTGTTGGATATTGCTTTTCATAGTATTCTCTTATAAGTCTTTGTATTTCTGTGTTGTCCTCTGTAATTTCTCCTCTTTCATTTCTGATTTTATTTGTTTGAGTCTTCTCTTCTTTTTTCTTAGTGAGTCTGGATAAGGGCTTTTCAATTTTATCTATTTTCTCAAAGAAGCAGCTCCTGGTTTCATTGATTCTTTCTATTGTTTTTGGTCCCTATTTCATTTATTTCTGCTCTGATTTTTACTATTTCCTTCCTCCCACTGACTTTTGGCTTTGTTTGTTTGTCTTTTTCTAGTCCTTTTAGGTATGGTATAAGATTGTTTGAGTTTTTCTTGTTTTTTTTTTTTAAGATTTTATTTTTTCCTTTTTCTCCCCAAAGCCCCTCCGGTACATAGTTGTATATTCTTCGTTGTGGATCCTTCTAGTTGTGGCACGTGGGATGCTGCCTCAGCATGGTTCAACGAGCAATGCCATGTCCGTGCCCAGGATCTGAACCAACGAAACACTGGGCCGCCTGCAGCAGAGCACATGAACTTAACCACTCGGCCATGGGGCCAGCCCCGAGTTTTTCTTGTTTTTTGAGGCAGGCCTGTATTGCTGTAAACTTCCTTCTTAGGACTGCTTTTGCTGCATCTCATAAGTTTTGGTATGCTGTGTTTTCATTTTCATCTGTCTCCAGGTATTTTTTTATTTCTCCCTTGATTTCTTCATTGATTCAATAGTTGTTCAGTAGCATGCTGTTTAGGTCCAGATACTTGTGACTTTTCCAGCTTTTTTCTTGTGATTGATTTCTTGTTTCATACCATTGTGGTCAGGAAAGATGCTTGATATGATTTCAATCTTCTTAAATTATTGAGGCTTGCTTTGTTTCCCAACATATGGTCTATCTTTGAGCATGTTCCATACTCACTTGAGAAGAATGTGTATTCTGTTGGTTTTGAATGGAATGTTCTATATATATGTATTAAGTCCATCTGGTCTAGTATTTCATTCAAGGCCACTGTTTCCTTGTTGACTTTCTGTCTGGATGATCTGTCCATTGATGTAAGTGGGGTGCTAAGATCCCCTACTATTGTGTTTCTGTCAATTTCCTCCTTTAGGTCTGTTAGTCATTGTTTTACATACTTTGGTGCTCCTATGTTAGGTGCATATATATTAATAAATTTTATGTCTTCTTGGTAGAATGTCCCTTTTAGTATTATATAATCCCCATCTTTACCTTTTGTTATCTTTTTCGTCTTGAAGTCTGTTTTGTCTGATATAAGTATGACTACACCCACTTTCTTTTGCTTGCCATTTGCTTGGAGTATAATCTTCAGTCCCTTCATTCTGAACCTGTGTTTGTCTTTAGACCCGAGATGTGTTTCCTGGAGGCAGCAAATTGTTGGGTCTTGTTTTTCAATCCATCTGACCACTCTCTATCTTCTTACTGGAAAAATCAATCCATTTACATTTATAGAGATTATTGACATTTGAGGGCTTAATACTGCATTTTATCTTTTGTTTTCTAGTTGTTCTGTATTTCCACTGTTTCTTTTCCCTTGTGTTTCTGGATGCCATTTCAGTTTGGTGGTTATCTGTGATGTTTTTCTCAATTTTCTCTTTATTTATGATTTATCACTCTGCTCTGATTTTTCTTTTAGTGGTTACCATGAAGCTTTTATAAAAGATCTCATAGGTGGGATAGTCCCTTTTCTGAAAGCCTCTTATCTCCATTAGCCTATGCAGGTTCTGTGCTCTTCCTCTTCCCCTACTATGTTTTTGTTGTCACAAATTATTCTTTTTGGTGTTGTGAGTTTGTGACGAAACTAAAATGGATATAGTTATTTTTGATGCATTCCCTCCCTTTATCCTTTATGTTATAATTGTTTACTAACCTATTCTTATATAAATTTGCAATTTTCTGATTCTATCTCCTTACTCAAAGCTTTGTAAAGCTTTGCCTTTTTGTTTCAGTAGGAGGGCTCCTTTCAACATTTTTTGTAAGGCAGATCTAGTGGCTATGAACTCCCTCAGCTTTTGTTTGTTTGGGAAAGCTTTTATTTCTCCATCATATCTGAAGAATAATTTCACTAGATACAGTATTCTTGGCTGATAGTATTTTTCTTTCAGTATTTTGAATATATCATTCCACTCTCTGCTAGCTTGTAGGGTTTCTGCTGAGAAATCCACTGAAAGCCTGATGGAGGTTCCTTTGTAGGTTATTTTCTTTTCTCTTGCTGCCCTTGATATTTTTAATTTGTCATTGACCTTTGACAGTTTTGATATTACGTGCTTTGGAGAAGGTCTTCTTGCATTGAGGTAATTGGTAGTTCTATTAGCTTCATGTACTTTGATATCCAGTTCCTTCCCCAGATTTGGGAAGCTCTCTGCTATTATTTCTTTGAATAAACTCTCTGCTCCTTTGTCCCTTGCTTCTCCATCTGGGATAACTATTATCCTTATGTTGCTTATCTTAATTGAGTCAGATATTTCTTGAAGAATTTGTTCATTTTTTAAAACTCTTAGTTCTTTTTCCTCCTCCACCTGAATCAGTTCTGGATTTCTATCTTTGAGTTCACTAATTCTCTCCTTCATATTGTCTGCTCTATTTTTAATGCTTTCTACATTATTTTTCATCTCTTTTGTGGTATTCTTCATCTCCAGAGTTTCTGCTTGGTTTTTTTTTAGTTTCAATCTCTTTAGTGAAGCACTCATTCTGTTCATTAATTTTATTCCTGAGCTCATTGAATTGTCTCTCTGAGTTTCATGTAACATTGATTTCTTCATGACAGCTATTTTTAATTCTCTGTCAGTTAGATGGTAATCTGTGACTTCAAGTTTGGTTTCTGGAGCATTGTCATTTTCCTTCTCTTCTCCTTGTTGCTGTAGTTCTTTGCGGTGTTTGATGAATTGATCCTTTGCCAGCACATTTGTGGTAGGAACCACCTTCTCTCATTTGGGTATGGCTTTGATTACTTTGGTTCTGAGCTGCTTCTGGTTGTATTTGAGAGCCTGCACTTTCCACCTCCACTGCCTCTGCCAGAGGTGTTGTCAGTGCCCTCCATGTGCCACTTGTGCCTCTGAGGTTTCTCGCGTCTTGCTGCTTATGATGTTGCTGCAGTCTCAGCTGTTGCCACCAGCTTCTGCTTCTCCCAGGGTCTCTTGGGTCTCATGTTCCGCCACTGGCCCTCCACAGGCTCTCCACAGGCTTGAATGCAGCTGCCCTGTGCTCCACTTGTGCTCCTGCTCCTGGGTTGCCAGGGGTGCTAGCTTCACAGGTGTCACTGTCACTGCCAGTATCCTGGGGATCTAGGGACTTGTATGCAGCCCCTGGGCCTAGGGGAACCTGTCTTGGGGGTGCCACCCTGGATAGCTGCTGCTGGACGAGGGAATAGGGGTCACTGCTGCAGGGGTGCAGGCTGCTCCTTGGGGAGGGGCAGGTAATCGGGGTCCTCCTCTGGGGCATCCAGTAGCAGCTTCCTGTGGGGAGGGGCCAGCTGGCTGAGGCCAGCCCAGGTCCTCCATGGGGCGGGGAGCCGTCTGAGGGAGTGCAGCGGGAGGGATGTCACCCCCACACTCAGGAAGCTGGGGGTGTGTAGCAGCCTCTTGCCTCCAGGCTGGTTGGGAAAAAAATCCTCCAGGAAGTAGTGGATGTGGCCCGCAGCAGTCCCTGAGGAGAGCCAGGGAATGCCAAAGCCGCCCTCCATAGTCCAGAGCCAGGGCCAGCAGAGCCTCCCCAGGCCTCCATGCAGAGCCCTGGAGGCCCAGCCAGGCCCAGAGCAACCTCAGGTTCCCGAGCTTGACTGCCCAATGTCCTGCAATGTCCTGCACACACTGCCAGCCCAGGGCAGGGCCGGGGTTGGCTCCAAAGGACAGGCTCACACGGCCCAGAAGTGGCAAGACCTGGGGAGGGGAGGGCCTGAGGACATATGAGGAGTGGGAGCCACGGCTGGAACCTAGACCCACCCAGACCCACCCATCCCCACCCCTGCAGGACCCACACAGGCACCAGCAGGTCAGGCCTCAAGATGTGAAGCCTATAGGCTGGCTGGCTTGTTCCAGGAGTTGTAAGAAGAGAGCTGAGAGGACAGATGAGAGGTCCAGTGCAAGTGCAGGGGAGGGCTGTGGGGGAGCAGCCAGCCTGGGTGGCCCTCCCACAGACCCTCAGGTGCAGACAGCCAGCTCGGGGTGGGCTGGGTGGACAGGCAGGCTCACCCAGCAGGTCCACGAGGATCGGGCTGCCCAGCAGCAGAGAAAAGCCCATGAGCGCTCAGGGCAGGAATGGTGCCAGAAGGTGAGGAGGCCTAAGAAGCTGACCCTTATCCGAGGGCTGCAGCGGCTCCAGACGTCCCCCCAGCATGGCCATGAGGGCCTGGGCTGGGCCAGGAAGAACAGGCTGCCCAGGAGCCCCAGCAGCTGGGCCAGAGTCAAGGTGCTGGGAGGCCCGCCCCCCGTGCAGTCCTCAGAGCTGCCCAGGGTCCCTCTGACTCCCCAACCCCTGCAATACTCCCACTGGTTCCCCTTCCCCATCCAGTGTGCCCTTCCACTTGGGGCCACAGGGGCTCTGCGCTGCCTCTCCCCCTCACCCCAGCCTCCACCACGGCCAGCCCTGCCCCACTGTGTCCTGCTCCTGGCATCAGGGCTCCGCCCCCAGGCTCCACACCTTGCTCGCCTGCATCCCGCGTGGTACTCTGCGTGCAGCTCTCAAGATCCAGCCCTGGCGCCTGGAGCTCAGCACGCGCTGCACGCTCAGTGCATCCTAAGCTAGAGGGACAGACTCGGTGCCTCCTGGCCTGGGCGCTTGGATCGTGCCCCCGGGCAACAAGGCAGGACCCAGAGGCGCCGCACCTGACAGTGCAGAGCCCTGAAGGACACAGTCATGAGGACGTCCCCGAAGAGAAACAGGAAGACGAAGTCGGCCTTGCAGCCACGAAAGAAACCCTCCTCCAGTGGGCGGCAGTCTCGGAAGCTGGGAGTCTGTCTGGGAAGTGCCACTGTGCCGGCCTCAGTTTCTCCTTCCCGGCTGCCCCCTCACCGCCCCCGCCGGGTCCGCGCGGGGAGGATACAAGAAGAGCATGTTGAAGAAGAAGCCGAATCCCAGGGGCCCGAAGAAGGGGAGGTTGGTGACGAGGCCCAGACTTGCGAGGGGCGGACAGTAGGCCGGGCGGGCGGGGCCGCCGCACCTGGAACTTCCGGAGACGAGGTGCGGGTTGCAGTAGGGCTGGAAGGGGCCCTGGAGCTCCGGCTGTTGCGGAACGGGGGTCGCGTCAGGGGCCGCCCGGAATCCACTGTAACCACGGCGACCCCCAACCCTGAGCTGTAACCACGGCGACCTCCGCGCCCCCCGGGCTATAACCACGGGGACCCCCCACCCCCACCCCCAGTTGTAACCATGGCGACCCCCGCACCCCGGGCTGTAACCGCAGCGACACCCACCCCTGGGCTGTAACCATGGTGACCCCCGACCCTGGGCTGTAACCACGGCGACCACCCGCCTGGCTCGCCACGGCCGGGATGGTGAGGACGCAGGCTGCAGTGCAGGCCCGCGTCACCGCCAGCACCTGCAGGCACTCGGCCGCCAGCCCCCGCCACCCGGTTGAACCTTCCCGGGCGGCGTTGCTAGTCACCCGGCCCGCTCTTTAACCCGCGTCCAAGCCCCGCCTGCCCGCCTTCGGCCAATCCGCGTCGGAGACTGTGCGCCCCGCTAGAGGGCGGCGCCCTGGTTCAGGTAGCCAATAGGAGCAGGAAGCGGGGAGCCGGGGGCGGGGCGGGGGCGTGGTCGGGGAGACGGGCCAGTGAGCAGGACCGCACGATTCAGCCCTGGCAGCTGTGGTGGTGGCTGTGGTGGAGCAGCGGGAGAACGTGTGGCCAGTGAGGACCTGGTGTCTCCGTGACAAGCTGGGGAGCACCGATAGGGAGGACCCACGGGCCACCATGGCGGCGGGGCTAAGACTACTAGTTTGTGGAGAAAAGATGGGATCCTGGGAACAGCAACTGGAAGGGGCGGGCCACACGATGGAGTGGTCGGGACTGGCTGGATTCTGAGTCTGGCCACAGGGCCCTGTTGTCCCCCTCAGCTTCGGGAGATCCGGGCCGGTCCTTCTTCCCTCTGAGAACCCGAGACAGTGCCACCTGACCTGAAGCAAAGGAGGCTCTCGGCAGCGTGTCCTAATGCCCCCCACGTCCAGGACCCCGCTGGAACATACAGCTCCAGTGGAAGTCTTCGCAAGGGTCCTCGGAGGAAGGGCTGGGCTAGGGACTTGAGCTGAGGTGGCTGGAGCGGCCTCATTATTTTGGTTGAAAGAGAAACTCCATTTATTCCTTGTATTGAAGAAAGCCCACCATTTACTGAGCACCGACTGTGTGCGGGCATATTCTAGATGCTGGAAACACAGCAGCCGAAAGAGACGCTGTCCCTCTCTGCGGAGTCGAGACAGGCGGTCAGAGGCCTATGCTAACATGAGAGCTGGTGTAGACAGGACCAAGTGCTGACGGAATTAACAGCGACGTGGAGGGTGGAGGATCCGGTAGTGGGCCCCATGCTAGATGGGCTGATCTGAGAAGCCTCTGTGAAGAGGTGATGCTCAATTGTCACTTTAAAAAGATCCCTGTGGTGGGATGGTTCAACATCCGCAAATCAATCAACGTGATACACCACATCCACAAATTGAGGAATAAAACCCACATGATCATCTCAATAGATGCAGAGAAAACATTTGACAAGATCCAACAGCCATTTATGATAAAAACTCTGAACAAAATGGGGATAGAAGGAAATTACCTCAACTTAATAAAGGCCACATATGACAAACCCACAGCCAACATCATACTCAATGGGCAAAAACTGAGCGCCATTCCCCTGAAAACAGGAATGAGACAAGGATGCCCTCTATCACCACTCTTATTCAACATAGTACTGGAGGTTTTGGCCAGAGCAATCAAGCAAGAAAAAGGAATCCAAATAGGGAGGGAAGAAGCGAAACTCTCGCTGTTTGCAGATGACATGATCTTATGTATAGAAAACCCCAAAGAATCCATTGGAAAACTTTTAGAAATAATCAACAACTACAGCAAAGTTGCAGGGTATAAAATCAACTTACATAAATCAGTAACATTTCTATACTCTAATAACGAACTAACAGAAAAATAACTCAAGAACACAATACCATTCACAATTGCAACAAAAAGAATAAAATACCTTGGGGTAAATTTAACTAAGGAAGTGAAGGACCTATACAACAAAAACTACAAGGTTTTCCCGAAAGGAATGGATGACGACATAAAGAGATGGAAAGACATTCCATGTACATGGATTGGAAGAATAAACATAGTTAAAATGTCCATCATACCTAAAGCAATCTACAGATTCAACACAATCCCAATCAGAATCCCAATGACATTCTTTACAGAAATAGAACAAAGAATCCTAAAATTCATATGGGGCAACAAAAGACCCCGAATTGCTAAAGCAATCCTGAGAAAAAGGAACACAGCTGGAGGCATCACAATCCCTGACTTCAAAACATACTCCAAAGCTACAGTAGTCAAAACAGCATGGTACTGGTACAAAAACACGTGCACAGATCAATGGAGCAGAATTGAAAGCCCAGAAATAAAACCACACATCTATGAACAGCTAATCTTCAACAAAGGAGCTGAGGGCATACAATGGAGAAAAGAAAGTCTTTTCAACAAATGGTGCTGGGAAAACTGGAAAGCCACATGTAAAAGAATGAAAATTGACCATTCTTTTTCACCATTCACAAAAATAAACTCTAAACGGATCAAAGACTTAAAGGTAAGCCTGAAACCATAAGGCTTCTAGAAGAAAATGTAGGCAGTACACTCTTTGACATCAGTATTAAAAGGATCTTTTTGGACACCATTTCTTCTCAAACAAGGGAAACAATAGAAAGAATAAACAAATGGGACCTCATCAGATTAAAGAGCTTCTTCAAGACAAGGGAAAACAGGATTGAAACAAAAAAACAACCCACTAATTGGGAAAAAATATTTCCAAGTCATATATCCGACAAAGGGTTAATCTCCATAATATATAAAGAACTCACACAACTCAACAATAAAAAATCAAACAACCCGATCAAAAAATGGGCAGGAGACATGAACAGACATTTCTCCAAAGAAGACATATGGATGGCCAATAGGCACATGAAAAGATGTTCATCATCACTGATCACCAGGGAAATGCAAATCAAAACTACACTAAGATATCACCTTACACCCACTAGAATGGCAAAAATAACCAAAACAAAAAGTAGCAAGTGTTGGAGAGGTTGTGGAGAAAAAGGATTCCTCATACACTGCTGGTTGGGGTGCAAACTAGTGCAGCCACTATGGAAAACAGTATGGAAATCTCTCAAAAAATTAAAAATAGAAATATCATATGACCCAGCCATCCCACTGCTGGGTATCTACCCAAAGAACTTGAAATCAGCAATTCCAAAAGTCCCATGCACTCCTATGTTCATTGCAGCATTATTTACAATAGCCAAGACATGAAAGCAACCCCCTAAGTGCCCATCCACTTATGATTGGATAAAGAAGATACAGTATATATATACAATGGAATACTACTCAGCCATAAAAAAGAATAAAATTGTCCCATTCACAACAACATGGATGGACCTTGAGGGAATTATGTTAAGTGAAATAAACCAGACAGAGAAGGACAATCTCTGTATGACTCCACTCACATGAGGAATTTAAACATGTGGACAAAGAGATCAGATTAGTGGCTACCAGGGGAAAGGGGGGGTGGGGGATGGGCACAAAGGGTGAAGGGGTGCACCTACAACACGGCTGACAAACAATCATGTACAACTGAAATTTCACAAGATTGTAAACTATCATAAACTCAATTAAAAAAAAAATCCCTGTGGCTGCTGTGAGGATAGTAGGCAGCCAGAGGATCAGTGAGCAGCGGCAGCTCTAAGGGACGTTGGTGGCTTGGGTGGTGTGAAGCCTGTAGGGCAAGGAGGGGTTGGATGTGGGTCTGGTGGCACACAGGACAGAGCTGTGATGGAGGAGTCAAGGGTGACATCAAGGCCTGAGCCACAGAGTAGATGAAAGGCAGTGGCCTTTACTGACATGGAGAACACTTGGGGCAAAGGCGGGTGGATTGAGAGTCCTATTCTGGCCTCATTGAGTTGGACGTGTCTGTGTGACATCCGCCTGGAAAAATCCAATGGTGTTGTTGGGGTGGAGGTCAGGTGGATGTCCAGATGTGGGTGTCAGCCATCAGTAGACTATGGCATTTGTAGCTTTGGGCCTGCGGGAGATGCCCAAGGGGCGAGGCTCGATGGAGAAGAGGCCGGGCCTGGGCAGCTCGACCTTCAGTGGCAGAGACAGGAAGGGGACCCAGCCAGGGAGGCCTGGGAAGGCCGCATGTGGTGCAGGAGCTGAGCCAGGAAAGCGCCTCAGCGGGAAGGCAGGGAGAAGCCCAGGAGACGTGGCCTGGGAAGGACTGTGGGATGCGCCATGCCAAGGTCCCTGGTGAGCAGGATAATGGCGGGCCTGAGGGAGAGGAAGGTGCCCAGAGGGACATGGCTTTCCCACCATGGGGAGCTCAGCCTTGGACCTAAGTGTGGAGGATGAGGGATGCTCCGGACAGGGCCCTGTGGTCCCCTGAGGAGACAGAATGGGGGAAAACCAGGTGAGAAAGTGATCTCAGGTGGATCCCAAGGAAATGAGGGCCCTAAGAGAGGTCTCCTCGGAGTGCCTCATGGAACCCCCCCATTCTGAGGGGCCGGGAGCCGGGGAGAGGCTGGGAGCACTGAAGGGGGATATGCACATGGTTCAGGAGCGAGGAGAGGTCAGCAGAAGCTGGCACAGGGTGCCAAGAGGGGGCGGTGGGAGCAGGCTGAGGGACCCTCTTGGACAGCTCTGTTTTCCAGGGAAGCAAATCAAGGCTGTGTCTCAGGTGGGCCCTGCAGAGTGGACCCCCAAAACCCCCTGGTACGCAGTTGTACATCTTTAGTTGTGGGTCCCTCTAGTTGTGGCACGTGGGACGCCACCTCAGCATGGCGCGATGAGCAGTGTCATGTCTGCATGGAGGATCTGAACCAGCGAAACCCTGGGCCACTGAAGCAGAGCACGTGAACTTAACCACTCGGCCACGGGCCGGCGCCAGCACTTGTCTTGAAAGGAGGTCCAGATGACAACAGAGAAGCCCAGCTCAAAAGTGACATTCCCTCTGGTAGAGAGTGGCGTGCCTGCATGAGCCCCGTTTCCTTAATGGCCTCCCAGCTCCATGTTAGCAGCCTTGACAGATGTGACTCCATTTTGTCCACAGAGAAAATAAACTTCTGATGTTTAGGCCACCCGGTCCGTGGCATTTCGTCATGGCAGCCAAGCTGACTGAGAGGAAGGACCCACTCTCCCGGCACAGGGGCAGGGAGGGTTTCTCCCGTGTCCCCTGCTTCCCGCCGCCAAGGCCGTCTTTCTACGGGCAGACCTGGGGGCACCGTCCAGAGGCTCCCCAAGGCCCGCCTGCTGTATCCCTGTGCAGGGGTCGGTCCCCACTGTCCTTAGGGCGGAGGAGAAGTTAAGGGTCCGCATGAACACCCACTGCGGAGTCGCCAGCACCCGGCGCTGCGCTCAGGCGCTGAGCGGGCTCCGCCTGGATCCCCTCCGCCGCTTTTCCCGGAAGGATCCACACACTGGATCCTGAGGCAGCTTCAGTCCATTTCGACGGAATGGAGGCATCGGGGATTGTTCCAAAGTCCTCCAACAGGGACACTGTGCCCCAACCCAGCTCTCGGGGGTGGCGTGGCTGTGGGGCACCCCCTCCCCGTCCCTAGAATCCATTCCTCCTTCAAGAAGCAATCAGATCGCGCCGGTTCCCAGGCGCTGGATGGGAAAGGCTCTTCTGCACCAGGAAAGAGCAGCACAAGGTCGGGGCTTAGGTGCTCAGTAACGTTCTGTGCGCCACCCAGGAAGCGCTGCGGCCGCTCCAACTAAAGGTTCCAGAACCTACCGGAACGCCCAAGGCTCCCCTCACCTTGCACCACCCACAGCCTTCCCACCAAACCCGCATCCAATCAGAGAGCGCCACACTCCGCGCTTCGAGCAACAGCCAATGGAAAGGGGGATTCCAGGCGTCGGCCCGCCCCCAGGCGCTCGGGACCAATGGCCGCGGGGTAGCGGGGCGTATCTCCGAGCGTGCCGGGCGGGTGAGGTCTGGGAGCAGCTCCGGCTGGAAGCTCCTGTGTGGAGCCGGCGGGAGGGGGCGCAGCAGGCTGGCGCGATGGGGACCCCGGGCGCTGTTCCCTGCGGACGCCCAGGCGGGAGGCGACGGAGCCGCTACTTGGGGCGGCAGGGGCAGGCCCGGGAGGGTCGGGGCCAGGGCTGCAGGGCGTAGGCGAGGAGCGGGGCGGAGAGCACAGGAGGCCCGGCCTGCGAAGGAAGGTTCTCGAAGCCCCCAGAGCTGTGTATGGGGTCACTAGAAATTCAGACTGAGACGCTCCAGAGACACGCACTTTCAAGCAACACGTGAACATAAATAGCGCGTGGAGTCTGAATCCTCCGCCGGCGGTTCCTTCAAGTCACTGCGCGTCCCACGGAAAAGCAGCGGGTCCAGCGGCGACTCCACACCCGCCCCGCGCTTCCCGACAGCGGCTTCCAGCTGTGCCTCCGTCTGTCCAGCTCTGTCTCCAGGGAGAGACTGAACACAGTGATGATATTCCCGGCCTCAACTGGCTTTTCTTTCTTTTACTCTGAGCACTAATGGTGAGGAGTCCAGTGACCACAGGTACAGTCCGGTGCCACCACCTTGATCTGGGCTCAGGCACCAGCAGTCGTGTCCACCTTTGATTGTGCACCGTCAGTGCGAACGTCAGCGCAGTGAAGGGACTAGGAACCGCCCAGTCCTGCTATGAAACACTTGTCCCTCCACGCGCCCTGGAGAGGTCTGTGGACCCCCAGCGCCTGGGGACTCCACTGTGGTCACTCTGAGGACCGGGGCTGGGTAGGGGCTCAGGAGAAACAGGGGGTCGTTCCCAGGAGGGAGCTCAGCTTCACTGTAAAGGAAGGAAGGAGGAGAGCGAGGGTCTGCTTGCACGTTTGGGGGCAGGAAGGTGAATCTTCCAGGTAGGAAGGGAACAAGGTCATCTTCCAAGAATGTGAAGAGAGAAGTTGGTCTGGAGTTGGACAGAGGAAGTTTCAAGTAATTTTTTCAGAGAGCAGATACAGCTGACTAAAAAAATGTAAATGTGAATGATCCAGGTGAGGCTGGTGGTGAATTTATAATTAAGGCTTTCTGTTGAAAGCTAGGAATGATTTGCCCGATATCTCTGGTTAGCATCCTGGTTAGATCATGAGATGGCAGTGGCCTTGCAGACCACCTGGCTCCCAGGCCCCCATCTTGTAAATGCAGAAATTGCGGGATTTCCCGGGTCACAGAGCTGATGCTGATCCTACGGGGGCTGACAGAGTCGAAGGCCACATCAGGCCTCCTGGGAAACACTTTCTGTGAACTACAGGGTGTCTGGGTTGAAGTAAGGCAAAATGAATAATATGCATTTGAAACTGTGTGGTTGGCTGGATCCCAAAGCTCTTCCCAGGGAGTTGGTGAACTTTTCCTCTGGAGGAGTGAGCTCCTTGTCATTAGAGAAGTTCTTTCTGGAACTGAATGCTTCCTTCTGGGATGCTGTGGGGGGATTGCTGCATTGTGTCAATCTTTGATGCCCTGATGACTCTGCGATTTGGTGCTTGTATAACAGACCACAGGACTTCAATTCTGGGGACTGTGCATTAGAATTTAGGGTGGGCAGCACACCTCCAGTTTCGTTTGATTTCCTCTCTGTATTTGTAAGGATGCTGTGTCTACAAGTGAACAAGTGGTTCGTGTCTGCACGCTTAGGTTCCCAGGAGGACAGAGATGGTACATTCAGAATAGGTACATTGAGGAGAACCTTTAAAAGGTACCATTTAGAAAGGAATGGGCAGAATTTCAGGAAACCACCAAAGGGCAGCGCAGTATCCCAGCATTTGAGATGTCTGGGAGACATCACCTCCTAGGCGTGAAGGGGTGAGGGGAGGGAGTGGTCACTGGAAGTGGACAGGGTCACTTTAGGAGGAGTGCTGCCTGCTGAAAGTTGTGCCTTGATAAGCGGCCCCCAGCAACCTATGGCAGGCGGGCAGGGAGGCAGCCTGGGAGGGGGTGGCCTGCCCCCACTTGCTTCTGTCCCTGGCTAAAGCACCCGGACACTGGAGGGCAAGGAAGCCCTTTGAGGCAGTCCACGTGGGGCAGCCCCCAGGGGTCCAGAGCTGGATGGAGAAGCACAGAGTGGAGACCTAGAGGGAGCTGGGAGACAGACACACAGGGGCCGCCGGCACCTGGGCCACAGTGACCTGTGTCCTAGTCCACTTTCCTTCCCTGACTCCATCACCGTTTACTTTGTTCCCTGGTCAGGACACAATCAAAACTGCTGTATTCTTCAGGGTATTATGTGACTAGGCATAATGTGGAGTTAATGTTGACATTACATGGCTTCCAAGTTTTAAAATAACCTAACTTTTGTGTAGTAGCAAACACTTAGCTTCTGGGCTGACTCTGATGCTTAGTAGCAGAATGGGTTAGAGCATGTCAGTTTCACATAAAATGATCACATAAGCCTTGTGGGAAATAAGGTTGGGGAAAACCGTAGACGCTCTGAAGCACACATGTGTGTTCTGCATGCCATAGAGGGACGATGGCCTTGAAGATGAGAGTCTCACCTTTATGTTCTGGTTCAAAGAGCCAGTGCATCTCTACCCACGTGGGGCAGGTGGGGTAGATCGGCGATGCTTGCTGGGAATGGTACTGCCTTGATCACGGAATTCACCTGATGGCCAGATGGGAAGTGACAAAACCACTGGCAGTGGGGATGACTCATTCAACATGTTCTTCAGCAAGACTGGGGCTGGCAAGCGTGTGCCCAGAGCAGTGTTTGTGGACCTGGACCCCACCGTGTCGGTAGGTACATAGACACTTGGGGCAGCTATCCTGGAAGGGTGGGAGAGCCTTGCTAAATAAAGCCTTACTAAAGGGCATGTGCTCCTTTGGATCCCCCTGCAGAAGAGACAGACATAGAAGTGTATGCCCGTGGTCATGTTAGGTCACACACTGGAAGGTTAGTGCGTGAAATGTCCATGGGACTCAGGCTCCTAACTGAGAAAAACCTGCTGTGAGGTTGGCCGGCAGTGAGATGGGCTCGGGGTAGAGTCACTCGTGGCCTCCTCGGCCCGGTCAGGTGGTTGTGTAGACCCTGTCTGCAGGGTGCCCGGGCACCAGTCCCTCCTTAGTGCTATGGGCTCCCTCAGGCTGGGGCACGAGTCTTGACCGGCATCTTAGACATAGAAAGCTCAGTATACAACATTCGTTGGGTTCCCCAGATTAGAAGTCTGAGGTAGTTTCCGAGGAGAGCTGCAAAGAGAGCACCTTTCAGTGGCCACCAGGGGATGACAGAATGTCACCCTGAAGCCTGTGAGACCCAGGCCACATAGGGTGCCCTGATGGGACTGCCCAGCAACAGTCATGTCGGGGACTGTCCAGCCTGTAAGGGATCTTTAAATTCCACCCTTGGCTGTAGCTACGGGGATGGAAGAAACAGGCATGTGTAGAGTTGCCTGTGTGCGGGTGTGAGGCTCTCCTCCCTTCTAGGGGAACCGGTCACGCTGGCATTTGTCCTGCGAGTTGACTCCTCTCTCCTAGAGCCATCAGGTGCAGTTGTGGTCTGTGTATTACAGAGAGACGTTTCCTGTGAGACACCGATGCTGCTGACCTACAAGGAACAGCATGTGCTTGGTAGAATGGGACAGTCCCGAATCTGTCCACCCTGGTAAGTTAACAACAGGACTTAAAGACTCGTGGCCCCTGTGTCCTCTTTGTAGATGAAGTGCACAGGGACCCACAGGCAGCCCTTCCAGCTGGTGCAGCTGATCACCGGGAAGGAAGACGCAGCCAATAATTACACCAGGGGCCATTGCCCCATCGGCAAGGAGATCCTCGACCTGGTCCTGGACCGGATCTGCAAACTGGTGAGGAGAGCACTGAGAAGGCCATCTGTGGACACTGTCCTGCACAGGATGGTAGGCCTTGGAATGTGACCATAAGGACATTTTGGCAAAACTGAGGCCAGAATCACGAGTCCACAGTCTTACCCTCCGGTGTGGCTGTGGCGCATGCATACATCTTTACTGTCTGTCTGCTTTGCCTCTAAGTGCCATGCATGTTCTCTGTGGAGGGTGTGAATCTCGTGATCTTGCAGAGGAAGAGAAGTGACCGGGGCTGGTTGGAGGTTGCGCTGTGCCTTCTGCCTGTGTTGGCTCCTGTTCTCTGCTTTCTCTCAGGCGGATCTGTGTGCGGGGCTGCAGGGCTTCCTCATCTTCCACAGCTCTGGGGGCGCCCCTGGCTCTGGGTTTGCATCTCTGCTCATGGAGTGCCTCTTGGTGGACCATGGCAAGAGGTCCAAGCTCGAACTTGCCATTTCCCCAGCCCCCCAGGTTTCCACCAAGCATGGTGGAGCCCTACAACTCCATCCTGACCACCCACATGACCCTGGAACATGCTGATTGTGCCTTCATGGTGGACAGCGAAGCCGTCTACAACATATGTGAGCACAACCTGGGTATCAAGTGGCCCACAGGCACCAACCTCAATCGTCTGATTGGGCAGATTGTGTCCTCCATCACGGCCTCCCTGCCATTCTACAGGGCTCTGAACTTAGACTTGACAGACTTCCAGACCGACCTGGTCCTGTACCCCTGCATCCACTTCCCCCTGGCCACCTGCACCCTGCTCATCTCAGCTGAGAAGGCCTACCACAAACAGCTGTCTGTGGCCAGTATCACCAATGCCTGCTTTGAGCTGGCAAACCAGATGGTCAAGTGTGACACTCACTGTGGCAAGTACATGGCCTGCTGCATGTTTTACAGAGGGCACTGGTCCTGAAGGATGTCAGTGCGGCCATCACCACCAGTAACACCAAGCGCACCATCTAGTTTGTGGATTGGGGCCCAAGTGGGGTTAAGGTAGGACTGGGTGATGGGGAGTGGGTCAACCCGTTAGCAAGCAGCAGACCCTGCCGTGGAACACAGCCCCTTTCAGAGAATCCTCTGTTCCCTGCAGCTCAGCTCTTGGCTGTAACTTAGGGACCCAGAGTGATCGTCTATTAAGGGGCATCTTTAACTTCCCTCCTGAATCATCACAGTAGAGATCTGTGGGGAGAGTATTCTTAATTAACAGAATAGAAAAATTTTAGAGGATTTTTGTTCCTTTTCTTGAGTGGTAGAATTAGTGTGGGAAATGTCGGTTGGACTGAGAAATGGAGGCATTTTCCTAGCATTTTGGTAATTCATGTGGATATCTGAAATGGGGGAATTACTGTGAACTGACTGCTGTCCCTGAATCTCACTTCATTCCATGACTCTGTAGAAACTGCATTCACCTTAAATTCCTCTGCAGTGCTGGATTTAAAGAAAAACTATCATGGACCTTTCTGTGAGGAAAATGGCAACATCTTTATTTCCATCTTGGTAAGCCTAGAAATTCTGGCCCGAGTTTGCCTCAGACCACAGTTTCCCCCTTCCGTTGGACATGGGATGGAAACCCTGCCATCACTCTCCAGCTTTGTCCACCCTCGGTCACTGAACCCTGGGGATCCTCTCCCTCGGGACTGTGCCTCCCTGAATCTTTTCATGCCTGCTCTGCCTGCTCAGACCCTCCCTGCTTCTGCTGGGCCCACTGCGGGGGTTCTGCACTGGGCCTTCCTCCTCTGGGCCTCCTCTGGTTCGGGGTCAGCGTGGTGGGTGGCCCAGCCACCTGGTTCTGTAAATGCGTTTTCTGTGGACACAGCATAGCTGCTCATGGGAGGATTGCTGTGGCTGCTTTTGCTGCAAAGACAGAACTGAGGGGCTGCAACAGAGACCGCGTGGCCCACCCAGCCTAGACCATGTAGTGTCTCACCCTCTCCCGACAGTGTTTGCTGACCTGGGCCCCAGCTGACCCCGTGTGCTGCTGCTGAAACCTCTGGTCACGTTGTCCCTTAGATCTGAAACTTGGAATGCCTCCCCTTTGTCCCAGCCCTAGAATGTCACTGCCTTCCTCCTCCTCAGCACACACATAGGCCACCTCCTGGTGCAGTGGGAGCAGCAGTCCTAGGGCTTCTGACAGTGTCCCTGTCCCCCTGCTCTGCACAGCCTGGCTCGTTGGTGGGAAAGCAGTGGGTACGATCTCCCCTTGTGATACAGCCACAGTTGTGTGCTCTGAGTCTGTCAGGGTGGAAAAGGTTTCAGCCACCGAAATTGATCCCCATCCTGTTCACGCCTGTGGAGATAGTGTATGAAGAATCCGGGGCAGTGTCCCTTTTCAGAAGGAAGACAGTCCTGTCACCTGGGCTCCTGTCACATGTCCCAGTTGCTGGGACACAGCCCTTCAGGCAGCTTGGGACCCAGTCAGGGTGGCCAACTCCAGGGCTCCTCTGTCCCTGTTTTCCTTGTCTGGAGTCCAGCACCCTGCTCTCCTGGCTTCTTGCCTGGCACCAAGAAGGGCTCAAGGACTGCAGGGTGAACCGAGCCTTCTCCTGGGTTGCCAGAGGGGACCTGTGTCTTCTGTTCCCGTGATGCAGCCACAATTTCTGGGTTTGACAGAAGCTTCACAGAGCGCTTTCTTCCGCTTTTCTGGCAGGTGGGCATCAACTCCCAGCCCCCCACCGTCGTCCCAGGGGAGACCTGGCCAAGGTGCAGCGGGCCGTGTGCATGCTGAGCAACGTCACTGAGGCCTGGGCCCGCCTGGACCGTAAGTTCAGTCTCATGTACGCACAGTCAGCCTTTGTGCACTGGGACGTGGGGAAGGCATGGAGGAAGGAGAGCTCTTTGAGGCCCGGGAGGACCTGGCAGCTCTGGAGAAAGACTACGAAGAGGTGGGTGTGGGCTCCGTGGAAACCGAGGCCGAAGCAGGGGAAGAGCGCTGAGTGGGAGCATGGCTGGCAGCCCTCCCTGTGTGTCCTCCCCCTACTGTAACATTACAGGGCATGCTTCCCTATTAAAGTGGCTGTGTTCAACCTCTGTCTGTCGTGATGCTCGGCTGGGACACACTCATCTGCCAACAGGAGCGGGTGGGACCCCAGAGCTGGACGGGCCACATGGAAGGCTGGTTCAGGCTGCACAGGGCTGCGCAGCTGGAGTGGGCAGAGCGCCACCTGCATCTGTAAGGAGCCACTGCTATGTGACATGACCCAGGGTGACATAGTCAGTTGCAAGTTTTCAAAGCACAAAGATTTACTAAATTCTAGGGAAACTGAGTTAGATTTTTCAATTGACTTTGCATTTTTCACGCTTCTCTATTGATGGGGCATGTGGACTAAAGTAATAAAAGCTTAGAACTGGAGTAGTGAAATCTGAGGTCTGTGGAAGGAGGGGTGTCCACAAAAATCCCTAAAACTGTGGGTCAAATGTATAAGGTCAGGACATTTTTGGGGGGAAAGGCTTTTTTGGATTCTCCACGGCATTTACGACCCACAGAAGCTTAGAAGCTGTAGGTTACAACACAATTCATCCTCGTCCTCACTGTCTGTGGTCTCAGTAAAAGCGTCATAAGTTTCACTTTAAGCAAAACATGCTGACATCTCTTTATAAAAGACCTAGTAATATGGGTATTTTCTCTCAGACCCGAACCTGAGGTCCCGGAGGGGGAGGTCACTGGTCTCGGTCACTTGGTTAGTTCAGCTGTAGCATAACCAGGACCAGCACACAGAACATCATGAATGGACCCTCAGGTTTTCACAAAGCTTTATGACCAGCTGCAGGAAGGCACACAGAGCCTCTGCGAGGGGCTGGGGAGCCCACAGCAGGGCAGCGGGAGGCATCTCTGCCCCTCTCAGGGGTCGCTCCCAGGGGGGCTCTTCCCCATCCCCCCCACCAGCAGCCTGGCAGCAATGGGCTGGCAGGACATCCTCTGGCTGGAGCCTTCCTGGCCGCCACGTTCTGCCAGTGCCTGGCCTCCACCGAGAGCACTGCTGCCTTTGTTTCTCCCTGAGCAGACACGGGACACTGTCATCAGGAACCAGGGCAAGCTGCACAGTCGCGCCGCACACCTGCTGTGTTTGTGTTCTCAGAGCAGCATTTATGTCTTCTGTCATGGTCCTTTCAATGGGGACCCTATGGCAGCCCTAAGTCCTGAGGCTGAGCGCCACCTGGAGACAGCACCTCCAAGAGGAGTCCTTGGCAGAGTGCAGGAGACCCTCTAAGGACGGAGGCCATGCCAGGAGCCATGGGGAAAGTTCTGGAGGTCAGTTTCGGGGAAGGGAAGCTCGGCCTGTTGACTCCTGCCCTGGGGAGCACACGCGGTCGGCCCTGACCGCCAGCAGCACAGGAGGGCTCCCTGCGGGCCGCTGGTCTCCCTGCCCCCAGGCACTCTCCTCCTCTCCGACATGACAGGTCAGGAAGCACATCAGCCGTCCAGTCCGGGAGGCAGGCTTTTGGATTTGATCTGGAAAGCTCTTTCTCCCACGTTTCCCGCCCTCCCTCAGCATTCTGCACACACTCACTGCTCAAGCCTTCTGCTCCCAGGCTCCCTCCCCGCCTGCTAGGTCACACCCTCGCACCCTCGGTTCAGCTCCTCCTTGCTTTGTCCTTTGCTGAATTTATTCTCTGTGCAGATGGCCAGGAAGATCTGCAGCCACGCCTGGGCCAGGGCGTGGGATTACAAGCGCAGCTGCCCCAGGCTGAGGGGGTGACAGCATCAGTGAGACTGAGAGGACCCCATGGGGACAAACATGCCTGGGAACAGGCTCACGTGCTAGGCCCCATTCCTCCCCCATTGGGCCTGCCCCAGCCAGGGTTCTCCTCTCCTCCGGCCTGGCAGGGTCTGCCCTGCGGGCTGTGGCCAGGGTACATGTGTCCTCCTTGACCGCAGCCTCCATCCTGGTTCTCAGTCAGACTGCCTGCAACAGGGCATTGTGAGTTCTTGGAGGAGAGACGTGAGGAAAGTTCTCAGGGGCCTGTCTGGTCACTTCTGTGTCATCATTTGTCACCTTGAGCAAGTGGAGGCATCTGCATTTGAGACTCTGCAGACCCTGGCTCCTCCAGAAGGACATCAGACTGTTTCATGCTAAAACTGACAGCTGAATTCTCCCCAGGACTCCTGCCGGGGTGGAACAGCCCTTCTTAAGGGAATTTCTGGAAAGTTCTTCCTCAGAGAACAGGGGGTCTTTGCTGCCCGGTGGGTGGGGAGGGTCACAGTGGTGCCACGCTGGGAACTCCGAGGGCTCGGGTCTTCCCGGCCTCACCTCCCTGGGCCTCACACTCAAGTGCTCGTGCACACTTGATGTGACAAAGGTGTAGTAACAGGTTACCCAGAGCAGAGACAGAGCACAGGGGCGTGTGGTGGGTGAAGCTGGGCAATGCAGCCCACCAGTCACTCACAAAAGACAGACGCAGAGAGAACCATCACCCCCATTTCCTTTGGGGCAAATGCCAGTATTCTGGTCCCAATGCAAGGGTCCCGTCTCCTACTAGAGCATGGACTCCACTACCCTGCAGCGCCTCCCAACGTGCTAGTGCCCTCCTGAGGCCACAGCCCCACGCAGGCCCGGCCGGGCAGAAGGAGGGCTTCTGTGGCCTCGGGCCTGCCCCTGGGTGCTGCGGTGTCCCCGAACTCTCCACGAGGGGCCTTTCCTGAGGACTCGGGAGTACAGCCAGGCACAGCTCACCCCCAGCAAGTGGCGGGTCTCAGACAGGGCCTGACTGTGAAGCCAGCTTTCCTTCAGCCTGACACACATGAGCGTCCTCTCCCACTCAGTGTAAGGACCTGACCCTTCTGGAAACTCAAGGATGAGAGGAGAGGAGAGAAGAGCAAACAACATTCATCTTTAAATCTGACAAGGCTCCTAAACCCTGGCAATAAGAAACCAAGGTAACTTTGAGCCACCGAAGGCCCTGAAAAACCATCTAGCAATGACAGCAGGCCATCACCCAGCTCTGTGCAGCTCTCGGAGCCTCTCAGGCATCACGTGCCCCTGGGACTAGTGGGGAGACCCACCCAGCCTTCTTCATTTTCCGCATGGGGATGGGAAGTCAAGAATGGTGATGCAAGCCACACGTAATTTTAAATTTTCTAGTAGCCACATCAAAAAGTAAAAAGTAACAGGAAATTGATTTAAATATCTGTTTTAATTAACCCCAAATATCCAATATATTATCACTTCAACATGGAATCAGTATAAGAATCACACGTGAGGTGCGACATTCCCTCTTTGCGCCCGTCCCTCAGAACTTCCAGGTGGTGATGTGGGGAGGGGCGTGGAAATGCCTGGAAGGTACTCTCAGCTCAGGAACCAGGCAGATAAGAAGAGTCATAGTTTGTCCTCAAGGCTGCCCACCCAGGTGGCTGATATCATCTCAGAGGTTGAGGTGTTTGTCACACCCAGGGCTTTGCTCTGCACAGCGCACCACACTGCCCCTTCCCTGCCCCCTGGTCGGCTGTCCTCCACTGGGGTGAGGACACCTCTACAGAGCCAAGTCTCACCAAGCTGAGTTAGCCTCAGAGGGGCGGGGCGGGGGGGGGGGAGAGGGGTTGGTCCCATTACAGGAGAACTGTGAGTTGTCTCTAATAAAGCGAGCCCTGAAACCCTGTCCTCAGTCTCTAAGCTGATGGCTGCCACGCTGACGCCCGTCCCGCGGCCCGCGGGAAGCTCATCTGGCCAGACTCCAGAGCAGGACTTGGGGCGAGTGGGGTACACGTGAGGGGGTGGCAGGAAGGCCTCTGCCTGCCCAGCTCCCTGAGCGCTTCCCTGAGACCAGACAAACCATGAGCACAGGCACCAAAGCAGTCTCGTTCCTGAGTTTGTGGGCCAAAGGCAGGAGCGCAGAGGGGAGGGCAGCAAAAGTCCCAGATGAGGCCCAGCCCACTCGGCCTCCCTGGGGCAACCGCTCTGCATCCACCCGATCCGCAGGTGCTCTCTCCAGGGCGGCAGCCAGGCCGAAGCTGGGGACTGGAGCCCCAGGGGCGAGCCCCTGGCTTGGCCCAGGGGGTCCTGGGTCAAGACCGACGGAAAGGCCTGGCCACTGAGGGCCAAGGCCACCCCGTGCCCGGCGCTGCCCCCTCCCCAACCCTGCCACCTCGCCACCCGGGCCACAGGGGCGGGGAGCACCGGGCCCAACTCTGACCTCTCGTCTCAGGCACGCTCGATGGGGGCAGACACAGCCGGAGGGGCCTGGGGCTCGCTCGGCAGCCTCTGCTCGGCACACGGACGGAGCATCTGGAGGACGGCGAGGGGCGCCACGTGCAGCGTCAGCAGGGCCACCGGGCTCCTGCAGAGACAGACGCCCTGCGCAGGGAGCCCTCCTTGCCCGGGCCAGGAGGCTCGGCGACAGCGGGCGAGCGTGGCCGCCACCCTGAAGCCTCGACTCTGCCCTGGGCCTCAGGGGCTCCGACAAGGGCGGGGAGTGGAGAGCAGAGGTGTCGGGGGTCGCCGAGCGTGCAGCCCCGCCCGCGCCCGCTCACTGAACACGGCGGGGTCGATGGCGCCGCCCGCCGCCTGCGCAGCTCGTCGGGGTCCATCTCCTGGGCGCTCAGCGCCTTCTTCGGCCGCAGCGCGAGTTTCTGCAGGGCCGCCTCCTGTACTTGGGCGCGCCCCCGGCGGGGGCCGGCGCCCAGCGCCTCCATCTGCGTGGCCGCGCGAAGGTGCGCGCCCTGCCGGCCCCTGAGCCCGCCCCGTGCCATCCGCTGGCTCCCCTCTCTCCCCGCCCCCGACCAGGGCCTCGCCAGCCGCCCGCCCCACCCCGCCCCACTATGCGCTCCCACAGCGCTCTCTAGCGACCGGTTCCCACTAGGGGCCGCGCCTCGCTGGCCCTAATGAACGGCCTCTCCTTATGCGCTCGCGCAGTCCTTGCCGGATCTACAAGGCGGCCGCCCAGGAGTTTGGCGCGCAGCTGTCCCTCCCTGCGCACGCGCCGCCAGAGGCGGAGACGCAAAACTTGGCCGTCGTTTTGCGCAGGCGCCTTCAGAGGTAGAGGCTCCCATTGGTTGCGGCCCGTTTCCCGCCCAGCCAGGGGGCGTGACGCCACGCGCAACTTGATGACGACATTTGGGCGCTCGGTAGTCGAACGGCAGCCTCTGTCCCTGAGGCAAGCGACGCTGGGGACCCCATACGTGAGTGGCGGGAGCCGTGCGTGGGACCGCCCCGCGTCCTAGCGGCCTCCCCGAACCTCCGCCGGAGCCGTCGCCGTTCCTCCGCGAGCCCCGGGCCGTGCCGGGCCGGCAGCGCTCTCCTGCCGCCTCCCGCGCCTGCCCCGGCGGTGCTCGGTTACCGCGCGGTGAGCGGGCCGGAGGAGGGGAGCTCCGATTAAAGTGGAGCCTCGGGTCAGCCAGAGGTGTGGCCCCCGAGCCCTCCTCCCTGTGTGGCTCGATCTCCGAGCCTCAGTTTCCCCATCTGTAGGAGGGGCCGCCGAGGCTCGCCTCACAGGACGCCGGTGAGCCGGAGCGGGAGCAGAGCGGCCGCGGGGAGGGGTGGTGCGACCGGCGTCGCTGGGCGCTGCGGCTCTCGGAAGAGCCCGCTGAGGCGGGAGCCGCTCCGGAGGGCGGGGCGGGAGGCGCGGGAGGCGTGCTGGCAGCCGGGCCCAGGCGGAGAGACGCCGCCTCCTCTGGGGCCCGGTCGACCCACTCCCCATCACACAGTCCTACCTTAACTCCAGTCAGGCACCAATCCACAAACTGGATGACGTGCTGGTTTTAATGATGGCGATGGCGCACTGACGTCTTTCAGGATCCCGCCTCACCCTGTACAAGTAGTAGGCCACGTACTTACCACGGTGAGCGTCACAGTTGACCTCCTGGTTGGCCAGCTCGAAGCAGGTGTTGGTGATCCTGGCCATGGGCAGCTGCTCCTGGTAGGCCTTCTCAGCTGACTGGGGTTCAGGCCAGAGGAAAGTAGATGCAGGGGTACAGGACCAGGTGGGTCTGGAAGTCTGTCAAGTCCACGTTCAGGGACCCATCGAATTGCGGGGAGGCCATGATGAAGAACAGGACCTGCTTTATGAGTTGAATGCAGTTGGTGCATGTGGGCCACTCGAGATCCATGTTGCGCCAAGATATGTTGTACATGCCTTTGTTGTCCACCATGAAGGCACAATCAGCATGTTCCAAGGTCGTGTGGGTGGTCAGGATGGAGTTGTAGGGCTCCACCAGGGCCATGGAAACCTGAGGGGTGGGGGAAATGGCAAATTCGAGCTTGGACCTCTGGCCATAGTCCACCAAGAGGCGCTCCATGAGCAGAGATGCAAACCCAGAGCCGGTACCGCCCCCAGAGCTGTGGAAGATGAGGAGGCCCTGCAGCCCTGCGCATAGATCTGCTTGAGAGAAAGCAGAGAACAGGAGCCAACATGGTCAGAAGGCACAGCGCAACCTCCAACCAGCCCCGGTCACTTCTCTTCCTCTGCAAAATCACGAGATTCACACCCTCCACAGTGAACATGCATGGCACTTAGAGGCAAAGCAGACAGACGGTAAAGATGTATGCATGCGCCACAGCGACACTGGAGGGTAAGACTGTGGACTCGTGATTCTGGCCTCAGTTTTACCAAAACGTCCTCCTGCTCACATTCCAAGGCCTGCCCTCCTGTCCAGGATAGCGTCCACAGGAAGCCTTCTTGGTGCTCTTCTCACCAGTTGGTGGATCTCTTCCAGAACCAGGTCGATGATCTCCTTGCCAATGGTGCAGTGGCCTCTGGCATAATTATTGGCTGCACCTGGTGATCAGCTGCTCCTGGTGGAAGGGCTGTCTATAGGTTCCTGTGTGCAGTTCATCCACAAAGAGGACACAGGGGCCACGAGTCTCTAAGGCCTATTGTTAACTCACCAGGGTGAACAGATTCAGGACTGTCCCCTTCTACGAAGCCCGTGCTGTGTCTTGTAGGTCAGCAGCATCGATGTCTCATAGAAAACATCTCTGTGTAATACACAGACCACAACTGCACCCAGTGGCTCTAGGAGAGAAGAGTCAACTCGTGGTACAAATGCCAGCGTGACCAGTTCCCAAACACACCTGCACACAGGCAACTCTACACGTGCGTGTTTCTTCCATCCCCGTAGCTACAGCCAAAGGTATAATTTAAAAATCCCTTACAGGCTAGACAGTCCCTGGCATGACTGTTGTTGGGCAGTTCCATCAGGCCACCCTATGTGGCCTGGGTCTCACAGCTTCAGGGTGACATTCTGTCATCCCCTGGGTGACAGCTGAAAGGTGCTTTCTTTACAGCTCTCCTTGGAAACTACCTCAGACTTCTAATCTGGAGGAACCCAATGAATATACTGAGTTTTCTATGTCTAAGATGCAGGTCAAGACTCGTGCCCCAGCCTGAGGGAGCGCACAGCACTAAGGAGGGACCGGTGCCCGGGCGCCCTGTAAACAGGGTCTACACAACCACCTGACTGGGCCGAGGAGGCCACGAGTGACTCTCAGTGCCGGCCAACCTCACAGCAGGTTTTTCTCAATTAGGAGCCTGAGTCCCACGGACATTTCAGGCACTAACCTTCCAGTGTGTCACCTAACATGACCACAGGCATACACGTGTACGTCCATCCATTCTGTAGGGTGATTCAAAAGAGCACATGAGGGGGCCTTAGTAAGGGTCTCCCACCCTCCCAGGAGAGGTGCCCTGAGTGTCTGTGTACCTGCTGACACAGTGGGCTCCAGGTCCACAAACACTGCCTTGGGTACATGCTTGCCAGCCCCAATCTTGCTGAAGAACATGTTGAATGAGTCATCCCCACTGCCAGTGGTTTTGTCACTTCGCATCTGACCATCAGGTGAATTCCATGTTCAAGGCAGTACCATTCCCAGCAGACATCACCGATCTGGACGCCCACGTGCCCCACATGGATAGAGATGTGCTTGCTTCAAACCACAGCATAAAGGGGAGACCGTTGTCTTCAAGGCCATTGTCCCTCTATGGCACGCAGAACATACGTATGTGCTTCAGAGCATCCATGGTTTTCTCAAACCTTATTTCACAAGGCTTATGTGACCATTTTATGTGAAACTGACATGCTCTAACCCACCCTGCTCCTGAGTGCCAGAGTCAGCCCAGAACCTAAGTGTTTTCTACTATACAAAAGTTAGGTTATTTTAAAATGTGGAAGTCATCTAATGTCAACATTAACTCCACATTATGCCTAGTCACGTAATTCTCTGAAGAATCCAGCAGGGTTTTTTTTTTTTTTTTTTTTCCTTTTTCTCCCCAAAGCCCCCTGGTACATAGTTGTGTATTCTTCATTGTGAGTTCTTCTAGTTGTGGCATGTGGGACGCTGCCTCAGCGTGGTCTGATGAGCAGTGCCATGTCCGCGCCCAGGATTCGAACTGACGAAACACTGGGCCGCCTGCAGCGGAGCGCGCGAACTTAACCACTCGGCCACGGGGCCAGCCCCCAGCAGGGTTTTTTTTTTTTTTTTTTTTTTTGAGAATAATTAGCCCTGAGCTAACATCTGCTGCCAATCCTCCTCTTTTTGTTGAGGAAGACTGGCCCTGAGCTAACATCCATACCCATCTTCCCCTACTTTATATGTGGGATGCCTGCCACAGCATAGCTTGCTAAGCAGTGCCATGTCTGCACCTGGAATCCGAACCAGCAAACCCTGGGCTGCCAAAGTGGAATGTGCAATGTGCTGTTCCACTGGCCCGGCTCCTACAGCAGTTTTTGATTGTGTCCTAATGAAAGAATTAGGTAAAAGGTGATGCAGTCCGGGAAGGAAAGTGGACTAGGACACAGGTCACCATAGCCCAGGCACCAGGGGTCACTGTGTGTGCATGCCTCCCAACTGCCCTCTAGGTTTCCCCTCTGTGCTTCTCCATCCAGCTCTGGACCCCCAGGGGCTGCCCCACGTGGACTGCCTCAAAGGGCTTCCTTGCCCTCCAGTGTCCGGGTGCTTTAGCCAGGGGCAGAAGCAAGTGGGGGCAGGCCGTCCCCTCCCGGGCTGCCTCCCTGCCCACCTGCCATAAGTTGCTGGGGGCCGCTTATCAAGGCACAACTTTCAGCAGGCAGCACTCCTCCTAAAGTGACCCTGTCCACTTCCACTGACCACTCCCTCCCCTCACCCCTTCATGCCTAGGAGGTGATGTCTCCCGACATCTCAAATGCTGGGATGCTGCGCTGCCCTTTGGTGGTTTCCTGAAATTCTGCCCATTCCTTTCTAAATGGTACCTTTTAAGGTTCTCCTCAATGTACCTATTCTGAATGTACCATCTCTCTCCTCCTGGGAATCTAAGCGTACAGACACAAACCACTTGTTCACTTGTAGACACAGCATCCTTACAAATACAGAGAGGAAATCAAATGAAACTGGAGGTGTGCCGCCCACCCTAAATTCTAATGCACAGTCCCCAGAACTTGAAGTCCTGTGGTCTGTTATACAAGCACCAAATCTCAGAATCATCAGGGCATCAAAGATTGACACAATGCAGCAATCCCCCCACAACATTACAGAAGGAAGCATTCAGTTCCAGAAAGAACTTCTCCAACGACAAGGAGCTCACTTCTCCAGAGGAAAAGTTCACCAACTCCCTGGGAAGAGCTTTGGGATCCAGCCAACCACACAGTTTCAAATGCGTATTATTCATTTTGCCTTACTTCAACCCAGACACCCTGTAGTTCACAGAATGTGTTTCCCAGGAGGCCTGATGTGGCCTTCGACTCTGTCAGCCCCCGTAGGATCAGCATCAGCTCTGTGACCTGGGAAATCCCCCAATTTCTGCATTTACAAGATGGGGGCCTGGGAGCCAGGTGGTCTGCAAGGCCACTGCCATCTCATGATCTAACCAAGATGCTAACCAGAGCTATCGGGAAAATCATTCCTAGCTTTCAACAGAAAGCCTTAATTATAAATTCACCACCAGCCTCACCTGGATCATTCACATTTACATTTCTTTAGGCAGCTGTATCTGCTCTCTGAAAAAATTACTTGAAACTTCTCTGTTCAACTCCAGACCAACTCCTCTCTTCACATTCTTGGAAGATGACCTTGTTCCCTTCCTACCTGGAAGATTCACCTTCCTGCCCCCAAACGTGCAAGCAGACCCTCGCTCTCCTCCTTCCTTCCTTTACAGTGAAGCT
>NC_060281.1:92732887-92938372 GCF_021613505.1 Equus quagga | reverse complement strand
CCTCAGAGTGACCACAGTGGAGTCCCCAGGCGCTGGGGGTCCACAGAGCTCTCCAGGGCATGTGGAGGGACAAGCGTTTCATAGCAGGACTGGGCGGTTCCTAGTCCCTTCACTGCGCTGACGTTCGCACTGACGGTGCACAACCAAAGGTGGACACGACTGCTGGCACCTGAGCTCAGATCAAGGTGGTGGCACCAGACTGTACCTGTGGTCACTGGACTCCTCACCCTTAGCACTCAGAGTAAAAGAAACAAAAGCCAGTTGAGGCCGGAAAGATCATCACCTGTGTTCAGTCTCTCCCTGGAGATAGAGCTGGACAGACCCAGCCCTGTGCGCAGCTGAAACGCAGCTGTTGGGGAAGCGCTGGGTGGGTGTCGGAGTCGCCTGCTGTTTTCGTGGGACGCACGTTGACTTGAAAGAACCACCTGGGGAGGATTCAGACTCCACCCGCTATTTATGTTCACGTGTTGCTTGAAAGTGCGTTTCTGTGAAGCATCTCAGTCTGAATTTCTAGTGACCAATCCGGGTAGACGTGACACCACACACACAGCTCTCGGTTTCTCAAAAACCTTCCCTCGAGGGCTGGGCCTCCAGGCTTTGAGGCCTCACTCCCAGCGGAGACCCCCGTGGCTCCTCCCCCACCCTCCCGAGCCTGGCCCCGCCGCCGAACGTGGCGGCTCCCTCCTCTCCTCTCCCGCCTCTGCATCTGCGGGAGGCCACCGCCCGGGGTACCATCGTGCCGTCCTGCAGCGCCCGTCCGTCCGGCTGCTCTGACACAGCGAGCTCCCCGCCACCCCTCGACCTCGCCCGCGGGGCTTGCTCCCAGATCTGCCCCTGGGGCCATTGGTCCCCAGCGCCTAGGGGCGGGCTGACGAATCCCGCTTTCCATCGGCTGTTGCTAGATGTGCGGAGTCTGGCGCTTTCTGATTAGATGCGGGTTTTGAGGGAAGGCTAGGGGTTGCACAAAGTGGAGGGAATCTCGGGCTTTCCGGCACATTCTGGAACCTTTGGTTGGTGCAGCTGTAGCACCCCCTGGGTGGCGCACAGGATGTTCCTGAGCGTGTAAGTCCTGACCTTCTGCTGCTCTTTCCTGTCCAGCCCTTTTCTGGTGCAGAAGGGCCTTTTCCATCCAGCGCCCGGGAACCGGAGCGATCTGATTGCTTCTTGAAGGAGGAGTGGATTCCAGGGACGGGGAGGGGGTGCCCCGTAGCCACGCCACCCCCAAGAGCTGAGTTGGGGCACAGTGTCCCCGTTGGAGGACTTTGGAACAGTCCCCGATGCCTCCATTCCGTCGAGATGGACTAAAGCTGCCTTAGGATCCAGTGTGTGGATCCTTCCGGGAAAAGCGGGGGAGGGGATCCAGGCGGAGCCCGCTCAGCGCCTGAGCGCAGCGCCGGGTGCTGGCGACTCCGCAGTGGGTGTTCATGCAGACCTTTAACTTCTCCTCCGCCCTAAGGACAGTGGGGACCGACCCCTGCACGGGGACACAGCAGGCGGGCCTTGGGGAGCCTCTGGACGGTGCCGCCAGGTCTGCCGTAGAAAGACAGCCTTGGCAGCGGGAAGCAGGGGACCGAGGAGGTCAGAGAGCCAGGGACACGGGAGAAACCCTCCCTGCCCGTGTGCCGGGAGAGTGGGTCCTTCCTTCTCAGTCAGCTTGGGCTGCCATGACGAAATGCCACAGTCCCAGTGGCCTAAACACCAGAAGTTTATTTTCTCTGTGGACAAAATCTGTCAAGGCTTCTAACATGGAGCTGGGAGGCCTTTAAGGAAATGGGGCTTGGGTACGCACACCGCTCTCTAGCAGAGGGAATGTCACTTTTGAGCTGGGCTTCTCCGTTGTCATCTTGATCACCTATCAAGAAATCCATAGATAAGCACTTTCTCCTTTAGAGATTGCTGTAACTGATCATTATAGCCAGGAAGTAACCGTTGTTGCCAGCACGAATCACAAATTTTGCAAAACAATCTGCGTAATTTATCTCTTTTTGCCTTAATAAATCATTGCCTCCTTTTTCTTCCTCTGCACAAATTTTGGGTTTCTGCCTGAATCTGTGCCTCCCGAATTGCAATTATTATTGCCCAAATAAATATCTGCTATTTGGACTGTAGTGAAGTTTTCCTCAGTTGATATTTTTTGGTGTAGTCGGCAGATCCGGAGCAACTGAGTGCGGACCCTGGCACTGCCATGGACATGTGGAAGGCACCTCCAAGAGGGCCTTGTTCTCTCGCGTTTCCCTTGGTGAGCCTCAGAGCTCCAGCAGTAAGTTCTCCTGGATCCGAAGCTAATATTTTTGGTTGAGGTTCAGAGAAGATTTTATTTGGGAGGACTAACTGGTTCTGTCCTTTGGAGGGGAGGATTCCGTCCTCACCTTAACTGGGTGGAGAATTCAGGTGTAAGGACATTTCTTGGTGAGTATTATTGGGCTCTAGTAGATTTTCATTTTATTCAAGCGGCCACATTCTCTTACAATTCAAAATTCAGCTGTTCTTCATAACCAGTGCAGACCTCGTAGTTTCTCCTGTTGTCCAAATGAGGGTCCTCCCACTCCGAAGATGAGACACATTGCTCCTTCTGACCCTTTTTGGGTTGTTTCTAGGTGACTGGAAATCCAGCAGAAGTGTTGGCACTCTGTCCGTGACGTGCACTGGTCTCACAGGGCCTCCCAGTGAAGAACAGACCCTGTTCTTGGGTCAGAAGAACTTCACAAGCTCATCTGGAAGGCACAGATAAAGGATTGGTCATCCTAGGACTTTGAGCAACCTGACACCACTTGCTGCTCAGGAATCTCTGAGACACATAAAAGAGAGATCAACGGCCCATTGGTGACACTCTGGGAAGTGGTCCTCACAGGCAGCACATACCTGACCCAAGGCATAGACCCTCCTGCCTTGGTCATCTCAGAATAGCCCTCTCTAAATTATGGGGAACAATTGTTATAGAAGAACCGTAAATAGTCACCTTCCTTTGAGAACCCCAGCTGGATTTATGTTGAAAGAATATGGTCCCTCTTGTAAATTTTTACCTCAATGGACCCATTTTACCCAAGGATGATTTAAAACTTTCTTGGTCCTAATGGGGCTTATTTAAAATACCTAAATTAGTTTATTTGCATGCACGGTTAGAAAATAAAAGATCTAAAACTAAACAAGTGGAAATGGGTGAACTTTTGAAATAACTGGGAATGATAATGACCATTCTGAGGAAGCTTTGTTTCAGATACATCCACCTTAAGGGTCACCCTTAAAAGAGAGGATTCCAAACCTCCCTGAGACGATGGAGTGCATGCTTCAGTTGGTATGCGGGAGCTTCTAAAAGACAAAAGGACTTCAAAACAGCTCGTAAAAGGATCCTTACAGAATACAAAGAAAACACAAATCCTTACTAAAAATTTTTGGCCATCTGAGCAGGTAACCTTAATTTAGTCCATCTGCCAGAAACACAATTTGGATCCAACTATTCTTTTCAGTTTTGGATCTGAGACATAGCTAAAATTTTTAAAGATCTCTGTTGTGTGTATCTGTATCTCTTTGTATGTACGTCTCTCTCTCTCTCTATATATATATTATATTTTTCTACCTCCAAATGGTATTGCCAAAGTTAAACATTTATGTAAGTTAAGTATTCCTAAAACTATCAGAAATATAGAAACTAACCCAAGTGTTTTTCAAGTTCAAGTGATCTGAGATAATCTGTGGTAAAAAATAGTTCAAGTTTGTTGGTTTAATAGAAAGAGACATGTCTTCCAAGTCATCACTAGTGAATGTAAAGCAAACATACAACTTTTTCTACCTGGGTCCACTGGCCAGGTTGGTTCCTGCTGTTTCTGTTGCAGAATTTGTCTGCAGAGGGAATGACTTGGGATGATGGTTAACTATTTACTGTCTAATCCAAACATAATTGTTAAAACAAGTATTTAAAGAAATGTAAATAAGAGAAAAGTTTATACTAAGTTAAACTGAATAACAGATATTCATTGAATGTCTATTTGGTAACACATACCTATGTGAACAAAGGTGAAACATTTACCTTTTCTCCCTACCTGATCCCTCCAGAATTCAGAAACTCAGTGAGTATTCTTATTTTCACTTGCATAAATAATCAGGTTAAGTTTTTAATATAAACAAATTAGTTTACTGTGATTAGCTTTGGCAAAGGAAAGAAAATGAAGGTAATTATAGAGAGAAAAATTCTGTTTGCACCTTGTAGATAGTAGATTCTAGTCCTGTTAATTGTCTCTGAGGTTTGTTACATACGGTGGACTGGACTCCCCTGGCCTAAGGTATTGCCTTCAGCCTTGCTGTCTGTTTTCAGTGCCCTCTTTGGAAAACATGAACTAACTCCACATGAGACAGTCACCAGCAGATCAGAGTTTGTTGGTCCGCAACCTTCTGCTGATCCTCTGTTGTCTTATGTGAGTGTGACCAGCTACTGTGAGTTTCTACTGTCTTATCCCCAGCCCATCACCAACAGGTTAAAGATACTTTCCTGGATCCCACTTTAAAGGATCCTGTTGGTCACAGTCTCGAGCCTGGTGACTGGGTATTCTGGAAGCATCATCAGAGGAGGTCAGCCCTTGATCCCCACTGGAAAGGACCTTACCAAGTGCCCCTGACCACTGACACTGCTACAGAAGTAGAAGGTACTGCATACTATGTGCCTGCTTCTGAGTACACCTTCTACCTACAGGGAGCTGTGGGCTTATGGATGTCTAGACAGCCGGCATATGGCAGGACAATGCCTTCATAGGATTCCATTTCAAGTTCTTGTTAAAGGAGAAACCCAACCACCATCTCATAGGTCTACGCGAAACTTGACCCCTTTTTACACCCCATCTACTCTCCACTGATGCCCACTGCCAAAGGCTTTGTCCTTGCATTGATGTTGTCCATGATGACTGTTGGTAAAAAAAAATGTATCCTTAACCTTAGCTACACTGGCAAATCCTACTGCATCAATTTTGGTTCAATAACAACAATCCCTGGATTTCTTAGGGAGGGCTGTATTAGATAATCATGTGACACTTGACTATCTCCTTGCAGAACAGGGTGGCATCTGTGTCATCACCAACACATCCTGCTGTACCTGGGTCAACTCTTCTGGAGAAGTTGAGCTAGAAATTGGAAAAATTATGAAAATAGCACAGGGTGTATCTAGTCCAGTGTCTTTTAATGACATCCTCTGGTTCCCTATTCATGTTTTCAACTGGCTTTCTTCAGGTGTATGTGCTTGGATGAGATGAGGACTTCAGATACTGCTTATGATTATTAGAATTTTGTTATGTGTACTTGTGTTTAAGCTTCTTATGCTGCTACTCCCTCAGACCTGCTCCATGTTATACTAGTGATTATTGTTCTGTCTTCTGCAGTATTTGTCACCTTCAAGCTACTAAAGATTTGCATTTCTTGATACTGTGTGTCTGTCTTTACCTCCTGAATAATGATTGTTCAATGACTTGAGGTGATGGACCAATATTTAAACTCCAAACAAAAGACTTGATAGTTTTCCAGACAGAAACTGTGCCTAAGACTCATTTCCCGACCAGCTCCTTATTGCTCAGATTGCTGCCAGAGCCCCTGACTATGTTAGTCCTACTGATGGTTGAGCACATGGCTTCCCCCAACAAGGGACATGCCTTCACAGGAATGAGCCTTCCTGGCAATGAGGGAAATGTCAGTATACCAAACGATTGATCCATGATGCTTTCTGCTGAAACATCTTGATCAGAAGGGAAAAATGTGGACAGTGTCAACAAAATGGAGTAACATATGTCAAGGCTTCTAAAATGGAGCTGGGAGGCCCTTAAGGAAATGGCGCTTATGCAGGCATACCACGTCTCTACCAGAGGGAATGTTAACTTTTGAACTCTGCTTCACTGTTGTCCTATTGACCTTTACAGAAATGTGCTTACTCCCATAGATAAAAATTTCCTGCCTTAGAGATGGCCTTAGCAACAGATCACAAATAGCCAAGAGGTAACAGCTGTTGCCAGCACAAATCACAAATTTGGCAAAACCACCTGTGTAATTTATGTCTTTCAGCCTTTATAAACCCTTACCTCCTTGTTTTCCTCAGAACCCATTTTGGGTTTCTGCCTGAATCTGTGTCTCCTGAGTTGCAATGTTAATTGCCCGAGTAAATATTTGCTATTTGAAGTGTTGTGAATTTTCCCTGAGTCGACATCTCATACTTCTGGAGGCCAGGAGTCCCGGATCCAGGTCTGGGAGGGTTGATTTCTGGTGAGGGCTCTCCTCCTGGCCCACAGAGGGCTGCCTCCTTGCTGTGGTCACATGGGGGAGGGGTAGAGAGCAACCTTTCTGGTGCTGCTTCTGATAAGGATACTCATCCTATCTGGTCAGGACCCACCCTTATGACCTCATTTAACCTTGATTACTTCCTGTCTCCAAGTAGAGTCGCACCGGGGTTAGGGCTTCCACATATGAATTTGAGATGGACAAAATTCAATCTATAACGCCCTCCTCCCTCAGGGCTCCAACCATACTGTGCGCATGATGGAACTGTAGCCTGTATCACATTGTGTTGTTAAGTGCTATTTATTTTTCTGATTCTAAAATAACACATACTTAGAGTAGCAAGTGTGGAAAATGCAGAAAAATATAAAGAAAATAGAATACAGAAACGCACAACATAAACATTATTAAGATGACAGGGTTTTTTTGGGTCTTTTTTTCTGTGTATATGTATTCATATATTTTTTTGCACAATTTGGATCAAACAATGTGGATTTTTTTTTTGGTAACAGCTTTCTTGATATATAATTCACGTATCATATAATTCACTCATGAGTGAATTCACCAAACGAGTGAGAGCAGCAGGAGGCCCAGGCTAGTGCAGGGACCGTGGGGGCTGAGGAGGGTACAGGTGTCTGTGTCATCGTGAAGACCAGCTCTGTAGGACTTCTCCCCTAGTTGACATGGGGACTCAGTGCAGACTCAGGTGGTAACAAGGCATGGTGAGGTCCAGAACCTTCCACATGGAAGTTGAAGTGGCCGATGGGAGATGAGGAAGCCACACTGCACGGTCATTTAGGGGCAGACGCTGGTGGGGACGGGCTGAAGGCTGGCAGCAACTCTGTTCTGTGCTCCACTCTGCGGGCAGCAGTCTTTCTGCAAAGCCTTGGAAGAGTGACCTTCACTGAGCTAGCGAGGTCATCAAACTCTCTGCTCACCTGGACATCCTGAGGAGAGACCCAGGACCAGGCAGCACATTGTCACTTTCTGAGAACTTGACTTCTTTTACCCACACAGGGCGTCAAAGAAGCTCCTGAGGACAGCTTCTCTCCTATGGGTAACAATGTCATTACTCCCCAAACTTAAAATAGAGAAGGGCAGGGGCTCCAGGGGGCTTCAGGGAGCTGATTACATAGGTCTATGCTGTTTGTGAAAATTCACCGGACTCTGCCCTTAATCCATGTGCACTTTGCAGCATAAATATTGTTCCTCAACAGGAAATGAAAACCAGAGAGGTTGGAGGAAGAGAACCAGCACTGAGTCTGTCTCTGCACAGGCCCTTTCTGTAGGGTCTGTCATCTCATCCCGTCTCACAGTGACCCTGGCTGGAAAGTACTAGCCCCGTTTCACATGGACACAAGGCTGAGTCCTGGGAAGGGTTTTACATGAACTGTAGGAATTCAGAAGGATTTCCCTTGAAGCTGAGGATACAATCTGGGCTAGGCAGATTAGACTAATGATAACAGTGAAGGAACAGGAAACAGAACATTGTATCTAGACTAGAGCTGATCTCTGATTCAGAATCCAAGATCCAATGTCTGATTCCAAACCCTATAGGATTTCCACTATACTAACGCTTCTGACAGTAACCGTACATCGTACTGAACAAGCATGTGCTGTTGCAGGACAATTTCACGTATTCCGTTTGTGTTAGAATGATGGAGTCCAGTGCTGAGCGGCCTTCTCAGAGCAGAGGGACGTGGTCAAGGCAAGCTCATCTCTGGCTGTGGAGCCGTAGAGACGAGGCAGGGAGAAGGGAGAAGGGAACGACGACGTTCAACACCAGGTGTCCCGAGCCTGAGGGTTGGAGCTGTGAAGACAGGTCTCTGGAGAGGCTTTGACTCAGGTCTGGACTGAAGTGAATCAGGGTTGGAATAAGCAGTGATTTGGGACTGGACTTTCTTAGAATAATTCGTACTTGGGGTTCTCTCCTCAGTGTTTAACTGCCTTGGAAAAGAATGAGATTTTTTCTACATTAAAAAGGCAAAATTGGGGCTGGCCCCGTGGCCGAGTGGTTAAGTTCGCACACTCCGCCGAAGGTGGCCCAGTGTTTCGTTGGTTCGAATCCTGGGCGCGGACATGGCACTGCTCATCAAACCACGCTGAGGCGGCGTCCCACATGCCACAACTAGAAGGACCCACAACGAAGAATATACAACTATGTACCGGAGGGCTTTGGGGAGAAAAAGGAAAAAATAAAATCTTTAAAAAAAAAAAAGGCAAAATTGAGTGAAAGGGATCCTGATCTCCCTCACACCCGCACAGTGACTCTTCCAGGACCACGATCCCCCTGCAGGCAGTGCGGGTGGGGGAGGGGCCGCCTTGCGAGTGCTGAACCTGCAAATCCAAACATCAGTGAACAGGGAGCATTGTGACCCTGAAGCAGCTATTCTCTCAGCCGGTGAAGAACCCAGGCAGGGGTCCGAGGTGAGGCCAGGGCAGCACCCCAGTCAGGAGCAGGAGTGGGGCTGGAGGGGCGTCAAGACCCACATTCAGGCCTGGGCTGAAACGTGGTCTTGGCCATGCCATGCATCTGGGCAGGACACTAGTCCTCCAATTCCCACTCCCTCCCTTAAATGAGGCCTCACAGGGCTGCTGGGAGGACCGAGGTGGGGTTTAGGAAAAGCCCTCACAGAGAAATCCAGCAGTTCCAGGGCAGACACTGGGTCCCCCTGCACAGACTGGAGAACACCAAAGCAGACACCTAAGAAACACACGCAGGACACTGAGAGCAGCTGAGCCCAGGGAGGCCGGGAGAGCAGCGTGAGAGGGAAGCAAGGACTCCTCTTCTCTGCCGACATGGCCGAGGACCGCCCCACCGCCTCTGCTCAGAAATGTCTCCATGGGACAGAATGCCCTGGGTGAGGCTGCAGGGCCGGGAGAGAGAAAGGGAGTGGATGCTGGCTGAGTGCCCACCCAGTGCCTGGCTCAGTGCAGGGGACAAAGACAGACACACGAGACAGACTCCTGCCCGTAAACGGACCACCCACTGGGGGAGTAGAGGAAAAGGAACATCATAAAAATGCAGCGTGATATGTGCAAGGAGAGAGTGTGCACCAGCTCTCCTGGGGGTAAAGGTCGGATGGGGATTGAGCCACTGAGCTGAGCTCTGCAGGTGAGGTGGGTGGAGCTGGGCATTTCAGCAAGAAGAGCAGCAGGAGCAACACAGAGGGAGAAACTGCCCCGTGTGCACGGAGACTTCCAGGCAGCTTGGAGGGAGAGGATGGATTTCAGAGCAGGAGGGAAGAGGGGGGTTGGCAGAGCCCAGATCCCAAGGGCGTGCTGTGAATGACACACTGCTAAGCCTGGATTCATCCAGAGGGGGCTGCTGACAGGTTTAAAGCAGAAGGGACATGGGCTTGTTTCTGGTGTAGAAAGATCACCTGGGAGCAGGTGGGCAGGAAGCGCCAGAGAGGAGGAAGTAGCAGGAGCACAGGCCTGGAGGAGGGGAGTGAGAAGGAGGAGCAGGCAGCCTGAGCTCTCTGCAGGAGGTGAGATGGAGGAGGGGAGATGTAGGAAAGGGAGACAAGTGCTGGGCTCAGCTTCTGATGGGAAGGAGGCAGCTCTTAGAGGGATATGGTGCATCCAGGTTGGACTCTCAGAATCTAATATCCCTATGGGCCCTCTGGGGGACCGTCCAGCAGGTGGCTGGAAATGGGGTTCCAGAGAGGTCTGGGTTCCAGCCAAGGGCCGCAGAGGGGTGAGCCTCAGGCTGGGGATGGGGTGCTGCAGGGGGCGCCTCTGCCAGTTGAGGGAGCTGAGGGCCAGACAGGGCTGGATCCCCTGGAGCTGGTTGTAGTGTCCTCTGAGCACATGCTGTTGGCACAGTGGTCCCTGTGGGCCTGCTCCATCCTCTGTTGTACCCTCCCTTCTCTGTCTTCTGCTCTCAGCCCTGCTCAGCCCCTCCCTCCCCATTGGCAACCCTGCAGGAAGGAACCTATACTGTGCACACAAGGCCTCAGGTAGGTCTGAGCCTGTGTCCAGCAAGGCCAGGGGAAGAATGAGAGAAGATGAAGGGGAAGCGAGTGTGCCCCGGCCATCACAGCAGAGCAGCTCTCCAGTGGGCTGAGGAGGAGGGAGGACAGCTGGGAGGGAAGGATGGAGGGGAGGAGTCTGCAGAAGTGCATGGGCAAGGCCAGAGGTGGGCAAAGGGAAGAAGTGGTCACAAGGAGAAGCCAGGAGGCCCCCTCCCAATCAGGGCTCTGGAAACTGCACCCTGCTGCCACTGGGGTGGGGAGATGTGACAGAGAAGGGATCTGTGTGGACAGGCACAGGCAGGTCTGTGCTGGGGCCTCCCCCATCAGGCCAGCACTCTCAACAGGAGTCCTCAGTGTCTGGTTGACCTGGATGCCCTGGCCCGGGCTCAGGGCTCCCACTCCAGATGCGGTTGTTGCTGCAACAGAAAGACATGAGCATTGTGCTGCCTTGCACACAGATCTCCCCAGGGTCCCAGCTGGAGCTGCTGGTCCATCACTGGGTCAGGAGTCACATTCCAGCTCCACAAACATCCTGGGGACCCTGGGCAGGTCAGTGAGTAAAAGCTGGATAATGACCCTGCTTCATCGGAGGCCCCAAGTGTTGAAGAGATCACCCAGAAAACACGCCTAGAGTGACCCCCCTGGTGGAGACCAGCTGCTGCTCCCTGGTCCTCAGAGCTCAGCAGGTGTTCCCATGTGTTGTGCTCCAGCTGGCACCCTGTCCCTATCACCCTGACAGCGGTGTTCAGGAAAACCACTCAGCTCCCTCCCCACATCCTCTTCCTCCTCCTCCTGCTGGACCTGAACTCCAGGCCTCAGCATCGCTCTTGGCCACTTTGTCCTGAAGCCAGTCCCACTTCTCTCTGACTCCTCAGACCCCAGCTCTGGCATCAAATTTAAGCATCTCTTGGGGCCTCCTCTGGCCTTGGCTCCTTCCATGGGGAGCAAAGGTGGGCAAGATTGCAGCGGGCAGGCCCTGCTCACCCCGGCAGCCATGACCTGTCAGGCCTCTGCCTCTTTCCTTCCCTTCTGGCTTGTGGCCCCTGCTCTGGTTCCCTGTCTGGGCCTGGAGGAGCAGCCCACACACAGCAGGCCCCTAGCTGCCATGAGCTGAGCAGAGCATGTGAGCACCCGCCCTGCACCAGGCTCTCTGAAGATGCTTCACACACACGTGTGCAATTCCAAGCCCCAACCTGTGCTGTGGGAATCACAAGCCCCAATGTTCAAATGATGAACTCGAGTGAGAAGGACGGAGCTGGGCGCTCTCAGATTGCAGCTCAGGCCCCATCATGGGTAGACTGTGGTAGTTTTGGGAATTAAAGTGGTGAAAAGCAGCAAGATCATAGAGCCCCTGGTCCCTGGGGTGGCTATGAGCCCTGAGACTATGACACAGGGGGTATGCGATGCTCCTCACCTCATGTCAAGTTCCTCAAATACATTGTTGGTCTTAAGTGCCTCACCCACCACAAAGTCTCCAGGATCTCCAAGGCCATTGTATGAGATGTCCAGGACTCTCAGGAAGATGTTTGCCTGAAATGCAAAAGAGTGAAGCCTTGGGACCATTGGTGACAGTGGTGAAAGTCAGGGGCCATAGCCTTGGAGCCCAGGAGGCCAAAGGTGAAAAGAGCATGGACTGAGTGCAGAAGGGCAGAGTTCAGGTTAGAGTCTTGTGTCTTGGCTGGTGGTGAGAAGTCTAGCCAAACCCCTGGAAGCCCAGCAGAGAGAGGGGTGTGAATGTGAGTGACCCTCAGGGCCTGGGGGGCTGCCACGCAGCTGCAGGCCCCAGAGACACAGCGATCAGCCCCCATGCCCACTTGGGGGCCTCTCAAGGGCAGGGCCTTTGAGGCACGGAGCAGCCCAGGGGCCCAGAGGGGCTCCAGTGAAAGGCTGCTGGGGGGCTGTGGTGGGAAGAAGACTGGAGCTCATGGATGTGCTAGGAAGACAGAGCCTGACCTGCCACCTTGTGTGCAGGAGCCCAGGTCAGCCCCTGTCAGAGGGGAAGGCAATGGCTGCCATTCCTTGAGGGGGACCCACACAGGGAGCTGGCACCAGGTGCACTGCAGGTGTCTTGTGCCACCCTGGCAGGGGCTGGAGCCACCCACTCCTGAGGCCTAGAAGCCACCACATCCAAGGGAGTAGGTGGGCAGTGGGAGAGTATGCTGGGACCCAAGGGTGCCAGGATGTCATCTCAGGAAGCATCTGCATGTGCCCAACAGTGAGCATGTGTCACCAGAGTGCACCATGTCCCCACCAGCCGAGTGTCTGTGACATCTGGAGAAGGGTGTGACAATCATCTTTGGACCCCTCAGTAAGTGATGTGAGAGTGGGCACAGGGGGAGAGGACATTGTTGTCATTAAGGGGAGCTGGGAAAACTAAAGTCACTTAAAGAAATATTCTTGAAGCTCTGATGAAAAGATCCAAGGTTCATTTCTGAAGAGCTGCAAAGACAGGGAGCTGGCCCCTGGGTGACCTGTCCCCAAAAGACAGGCAGGAGGGGCCGACAGGTGGGGGCCTCTTACCTCCAGTCCCCTGGCAAAGGCCATGGCTCCTGGGCCTCGAAGGTGATTCCAGCTCATGTCAAGCTCGGTGAGTCCTGTGTTTTCTGCCAGGGCTGGTCCAAGTGTCCACCCTTCAGAAACACCAAGAGAGACTTTCTTATTCACTGTTTACTCCTTCAGAAAATGATGCTGATGCCCGCTGTGTGCCAGGGTCTCTGCTGGGCACGAGGGTCATGGAGCTGACCCCAACATGGGCCTGCTTGCCCTCAGGGGTTTCACATTTAATGGGGGAGACAATAATACAAATTAATGGGATGTGAGCTATTCTAGACTACAAACAGGGAGGCGTGGGAACAGAGTGGATGCTAACCCTGCCGTGGGGGTCAGGAAAGTGAGGACTGAGGAGATAACCTTGAAGAGAGGGAGTCCTCATGCACGTGTGCACACATAGTGGAGAGCAGACACAAGAAAGAGCAAGTGTGTGGAGGCCAAGGGAGCACGGGGCACTTGCAGAAATGCATACAGGCCTGGCGCTGGTGGCAGGTCGGGGGAAGCCAGTAAAATGAGATAGGAGCGATGGGCACTCGAAAGATGCTGAGAGACTTCAATGATAGGACAAGGGAGTTTGCACTTCCCTATCAGTGGTGAGGAGGCAGGGAGGGCTTTAAGAAGTGACAAGGCTGGACTCCTTAGCAGCGGGTGTAGGGCATGGACTGGGGTCGGCAGAGGCAGAGACAAAAGGCCAGGGGACTATTGGGAGGCTTGTGCCATAGTCTATAGGCAAGAAGTGACAAGGCCAGCACAGCTGTGGTGGAGAGGAGGCAGGGGTGGTAGAGAAAGGAAAGTGGGGCCTGTGTGGGGTGAAGAAACCCTGAGAGACGTTCATGTAACCTTGGCAGAAGCCCCACCCACCCACCCACCCTGCTCCCCACTCCGTCAGCACCCAGCCAGTCTGACCTGCATCCAGTTCTCAAAAGTGCAGGGACCAACATGCCCCCCGGCTGTCCCCATGTGTGGAACTGTTGACCCCCTTCTCGACCTGACTAACAGCTCCTCCTCCTTCTAACCTGGGGTCACGGTGTCAGGAAGCCTTGCCCACCTGGCTGGGCTGGGCAGCCTCGGGCACCATGTCCACCGTGTTTCCCTCCTTCCAGGCTCTGGCCGTCAGACCTGTCTGCCTGGCCAGTCTCTCCCACCAGCCCAGGGGCCCTCAGGGACCTGACTTTGACCCCTCTCCATGGTCCCAGCACAGTTCTAGGAAAGCAGGTCTAAAGAAAGGCACAGAGGAAAACAGATGCACTGACTGGGCAGAGCGCTGAGCCAGCCCGCGGGGTCTGACGCGCCTGGGCGGGCACTTTCAGCACCGCGGAGAGCTCCCTGCAGGAGGGGAGGCCTCCCTGAGAACAGGGCGCAGACTCCCTGCCCAATGCAAACAGCCCATGCAAAGACCCTGGGGCACAAGAGAAAGTAGTGAGATCAAGGAATCCCACTGATGTCTTCCACCAACTCGGAATAAAGTCTTCATGCCTTTTGCCGTGATTTGTCGTCCCGCAACCCCCTGTTGCCTCTCCACCACAACCTGGCCACTCTCCCCTGGCCCAATAGCCCAGTCACACTAGTGGCCATCAGTCTGAGAAATAGGCCTCTGTGTTCACGGTTCTGCTTGAAATGCACTCCCTCTGGTCCTGCCATGGCTGATTCTTCCCACCCAGTACATTTCAGCTTCAATGTCACCTCCTCACAGAGGCCACCCTGGCCACCCCACTAAGCAGGGATCCTTATTCTTCTCTGGAATTACGCCCTGTTTGTTTCTCTGTAGCACCAGTAATTATGGCGCATGACCGTGTTAATACGTGTTCCCTGAGGCCAGGACCTCTGTTTTGTTCATGCTGCGTCCCTAGTGGCTAAGTCAGCACCCAGCACAGGCAGCTGCAGGCAATGAGACATCCAGCGAGGAGTAAGAGTTCTGTGTGGAAGGAGTGGGCAAGGGGCAGGCCTAGGTGGGATGTGGGGAGAGGGGCCAGAGCACAGATGCTCAGAGTGGTCCTGCCAACCTCCACCCACACCTGCCCCAGGAAGACGGACCCCACGGTGGCCCAGGCCGGATGGGACCTGCTTGGTCACTCAGCTCGCTGTAGCTCAGGTCCAGGGGTTTCAGGCCCGTGGGGGCCAGCAGGAGCTCAGCAAGGTACTGGGCTGCCTGCTCCTCCAGGCCGTTCCCTGCCAGCTGTACCCTCTGCATGGCTGGGGTCACCGTGAGGGCGGCACACACAGCCTGGGCGCCCACTGCTCCCAGCTGGTTCTCCGACAGGTCCACATCTGGGGGCCAGCACCCCTCCTCAGTCAGTGGGGTCCAAGTCAGGCACTGCCCTCCTCTACCTTCCTCCATCCTCCAAACTCCAGGCCTGAGGCAGTGAAAGGGGCTTTGCAGGCGGACTGTCCTGGGGTTGCATGGTGACTCTGCAACCCATTGGCTGGATACCCCACCCCACCCCATGTGTCCACAAGCTACTTTGTCAAGGGGTTAAAGCCACCTCCTTTGAGGTGCTATGGAGGATGCTGGGATGAAACAACAGCCCATTGATGACTCATGCCTGGCAGCAATATAACCCCCACTGGAGCCCCCACTGCCACATCTCTGGGGACTGGCAGTGACAGCCCAAGGGGCCATGCAGGGAGCACGTACACGGGCAGACACTCTGCTGAGCATTTAATGCTCATCACAACCCCGAGGGCTGAGTGGCATTGTTGGGTCCATTTCACAGATTGGAGACTGAGGCTCGGCGAGGTTGAGCTGCTGGCCCAGGGTCACCCTGCTTTTCTTTGGCAGAGATGGCATTTGGATCCAGCCCCATCAAACTCCCACCCAGCCCTCCCTCCTCTCGCACTGCCAGCCCTATCTCTCTGTGTGGAAGGACCCTCCCACCCTGCATCCAGGCACTGGGAGGCCACCACATGCAGGGGGCGCTGGTGGAGGGGTGGGACAGGTCAGGAAGGGAGTGGCATCCAGTGTTGGGTGCACCACAGTGGGTCTAACTCCACCCCACTCCCCCATCCTGTTCTGAGGCCCCTCCCCCAGCAACACCAGCAGGTCCATGGGGAAAGACCCGGCTGTGGGGAGCCCACATCGCTCAGAAAGTCTGCCCACATGTCCCAGGCTGGGCACCTCCCATAGATGCTGCTGCTTCTGCTCAGGGCACCTGCCAGGGCCTCTGTGCCAGCCTCACACAGCCCAGTGTCCCGAAGGTCCAGCCACTTGACACAGGGATTGGAGGTCAGCGTGGAAGCCAGAGCCTGGGCCCCCTGGGACAGAGAGGGGCCTGAGGGCCTGGTCCTCCCCAGGGCTAAAGGCCTCATACATAGCTGCTCACTACCCTGGCTCCTGTTCCCAGGGCTCCACCCACTCGATGCCCTCTGCCTGGAAGGCCCTCCCCTTCCCACAGGCCCAGGGGACTCCTGCTTCTCTGTCTAGGCTCCACCAGACCTCCTGGAGCCTTCTCTGACCCCCAAGTGCATTAGTGGGGATCCCCAGCCCTTATAGTGATCTCAGTCACAGCCTGGATCCCATCTGCCACCCAGATGTGGGGGATGGGACATACCTGTCACAGAGCAAGGCTGGGGAATGTGTGCGATGGGCTCAGGGAGGGCCACTCCCATGGCTGCTGCCTCCCAGGTCCTCCCCTCCAAGCCTGGCCCAGGGTCCCTCCAGGGGTACCTGAGGCCCCAGGCCACAGTGTCTCAGGTTCAGCTCTGGGGCACTTCCCTGGCATAGAAAGCAGGAGGCAGGCACGATGGTGTGGGCCCCGGTGGACCTCAAGGAGATGGTGTCCTTTGACCAGCTCTCCAAGCCCACGGTGCCTGATAGGAGGCAGGGGCTAAGTGTGGCTCCCTCCCCAGGCACCACCGTCTGCCTCCTCCCCTGCCCTCTGTCACTCCCCAGCCCATTTCCCCTCTAGAGGCATTTCTTCCTGTGCTAACAGGGACTCCTGCCCCGTATACAGATGAGGACACTGAGGCTCAGAGAAAGCAAGTTCTTTCCTCAAAGTCACATAGCTAGAAGTAGCTGATCCCAGCAGAGCCAGGCTTAGGACCCACCTGTCTGACAGCAAAGCGCGTGCTGTGTCTTTTCTATTGCATCGCAGACCACGTATGTTTTATGAACATTTTATAGGGCACAACACTGAAATAACTCTAAATTTAATACATTCATTAGTTTAGTTTCTCCTGTGGGTTGGCAAAACCCAGCCCTGATCTCATTGAAGGAAGTGGTGGGACACCCCTCCTTAGACTGTTTGGCTGAGTTTTTGCATTTTACCATCATTCTGGAAGCACGTTCTGATGGTGGAACAACTAATGCTGCCAAGAGCTTTCCTGGAGGGCACAGGGCTGGAGGGGCTGCCGACTGCCCTGCAGGTGTCCCACGGAGGGATGTGCTCTCTGCTGGACATGGGTACCCTGCCCCCTCGGCCCCAGCCTGCTCCCTCCACGCTCACCTAGAAGCCTCCAAGGTGAGGAGACAGACCTGAACCCCCGCCCGGGCACCTCCTGTCTGAAGGTCGGAGTCCAAACCGGCATCGAAATCCCCCTCGGCCTCCGGGACCCCTGCAGGTCGCCCAGCGGCCGCCGCCTCTTCCTCCCGCTCTTCCCTCCCCACAGACCTCTTGCGGGGACCCCTCATGGTTCCTCCCATTTCGCAGTCGCGCGCACTGGGGCTGGGACTGAACCAAGTGGCACTTAGAGCTCGGCCTGGGATGTGGGCGGACCCGCCGGCCGCATGGACCAATCGAGCCTGGAGGGCAGCGGACAGGCGCCCCCCGCAGCCAGTAGAGACGCGCTCCTCGGTCGCCTGGTCTACCCCGGGCTGTTGGTCGCTGCAGACACCGCCGCTGGCGTGCGCTGACCTTGAGCCTGCTCCTGGCCAGGGTGCAGAAGGGCGCGCGCCACGGGCCAGGCGCAGGCCTGGGCGCCTTGCCGGCGCTTGTTCCCCCTGCAGTCCGCATGGGTCCAGCAGCGCCCCGCTTCCGCGGACTGGGGACCCTGCCTGACTCCAGAGCTGTGCTTAGTCCCTGCGCTTGCGGGTGGGGCAGGTCTACCGGGCGTCGCACAGGAGGGCCTGGGGGACCTTGCAGAGCCAGCCACCCTCCTCTCTGGAGCCAGAGTCACGCTCTCTCTCTGTGGGTCCCAGTTCTCTCTCCTGCTCTAGCGTCGGATGTGTGGCTTCCTCCTCCAGGAACATCCCTCCCCAGCTTCGCTTGTTGAACTTCAGAATCTGCAGTGTCAGCTCAGAGGGTCCTTCTTCCTGAAGCTTTCCTTGGCCCCTCCTCTGAGCTCCTGCAGACCCCATGCCACCGTCTCAAAGTACCTATAACCCTGTCATTCCCTCACCCCCCACTCCAGGAAGTGAGGTCAAAGGGCAGGGGAGAGGGGCTGCTTCTGTCTGTACCCCAGGGCCCAGCAGAGGGAGTGTGGGGAGGAAGGAAGGCCCAGAGCAGCTGGGGGTTGGGACTGAGCCCAGGGCTGGGGTGGGGCTGGATTCTGCCCCCAGTGGAAGTGTCCCTTTAACGGCTGCTGGCCTGGGCACCTGATTTGCCTCCTGTTCAGCTGGGGCTGCAGCAGCTGTGCTGACTCACGCTCCCCAGCAGCCAGCAGGAGCTGAGAGCATGGGCTCCTCAGGGGCCTGGACAGGCTGGGGGCTTCTGGATTACAAAACTGAGAAGTATGTGATGACCAAGAACTGGCGGGTGGGCGCCCTGCAGAGGCTGCTGCAGCTCGGGGTCCTGGTCTACATGGTGGGGTAAGAGAATGGCTCCTGGGCGGGTTGGCTGGAGGGACCCTGACTGGTCCTGTTGGGCTGAGGTTTGGGGGTCTGACACTCCAGGAGCCGGGCTGGTGGTGGTGGAGGGGGCATGTTGGGACAGGGGAGGGGCAGAAGGAAGGATCTCCGTCTGTCTAGAGGCCAGCAGGGACAAGAGCGAGCCATGTGCTTGTGTCCTCCTGTGTGCCCAACTGCTCCCTTTCCTGGGCCTTGTCCCCCAGCCCTGTGCTGTGCTCTGGGCACAGAGCAGGATGGTCTTGCCCTGCCCAGGAGGCCCTGGGAGGGCAGGAGGTAGTCCCTGACCCCTGTGAGAGCTGCAGCCCTGAGGTCCCTGAGAAAGGCCACCAGCTGTGCTGGGTCAGGGGAGCCTTTGAGGAGGAGCTGGTGTGGCTGAGGCAGGGGAGGGTGAGGGCTGGTGAGGGAGGAGGTGGGCAGCTCAGTCTGAGTGCAGGGCTCTCTGATGCGTGGGTGCAACGTCTGGCCTGTGCAGGGTGTTTAGGTGGAAATGAGGCTGGGGAAGAGGTGGGGCCTGAACATTGCACTGGGAGCCTATAGGGTGTGTAGGGGCTGAGTGGGCGGGGCCAGCTCTGCTGCTGCTCTCCTCGTGGTGTGCGGGGGACAGGCCACACTGCCCATCGCCTCCTCCCCAGGTGGGCCCTCCTGGCCAAAAAAGGCTACCAGGAGCAGGACCTGGACCCCCAGGTTTCTGTCATCACCAAACTCAAAGGGGTTTCCGTGACTCAGATCAAGGAGCTGGGGAACCGGCTGTGGGACGTGGCCGACTTCGTGAAGCCCCCACAGGTGGGTGTCTGGGTGCTACTGACAGGCGCTGACCCTCTGATCACACCCCTGCAGCAAGTGTGTGCAAGAGGGGCATGTGATGCTAGAGGAGGTGCTGGCACTGTCACAGGGCCGGGCTCAGGAAGGGCCTGACAGAGGAGTGGCCCTGGACAGGCTCTCGGGGACATGTCAGAGGTTTCCAAGTGGACAAGGGGACGAGTCAGGGAGCCGGGCCAGAGGGACTGCATTTACAAAAGGGCATCGGGAAGAGTGGAGGGTTTGGGGGCTCAAGGCTTGAGTTTGAGGGAGGGGTGAGGGCGTGGGGGCAGGGCCTGGAGCTCCTGAATGCTCCCTCCCTGCCCTGGGCCCTGTGGGCTGGCTCCTCCTCTGCCCACCCCACGCTGCCTTCCAGCCCCTCCTCCCTCCACCAGATCCTCCACAGCCCCCATTTCCTCTGTTCTCCTGATGCCCACACTGTACCCCGGGGACACCTGCCCCAGCATAGCTGCCTCCTGGTGCACACCCGCCTCGTCCAAGGGAACCGTCTCCCTCTCCCAGGGGGGCCTCTTTTCATCCAATGAGGCCATGATGTCCCCAGGGCCAAAGCTGGACCCTGCTCGACACCTCCCTGCCCCTCCCTCCCATCCATTCCATCTGTGACAGTTTCCCTGCTGCCCCCACTGTCCCTGTGATCTTCCTGTGGGCCCCAATGTGTGCTCCATGCAGAGGCCAGGCTGAGCTTTCAGAGGTGACTCCATCAGAACCTGCCAGACCTTGCTTGCCACCCTTGGAGGCTCCCTTTCTGTGATGGTGGCCACCAAGTCCCTGCAGATCCTGACCGCTGCCACCCCCACTGCCCTCTGCCCAGCCCTCCCCGCCCCTTCCTGGGTGTGCGTCCCCCTACACGTGCAGAGCTGTCATGGGCAGCACACGGTGCCAGCCACCCTTCCCCACATCCCCTGCCTTTTCCTGGGCAGAGCTCACCACCTGCTCCCCCGGCCCCCGGCCCTGGCCATGCGTGCAATGAAGGATCCACCTCCCCACTAGCCTGGGCGGGTGCCCGGCCCAGTTTAGCTCTGGATCCTCAGTGCCTAGAAGCAGGAGGCTCATGGAGAATTCTGGTTGAGTGAATGAGAGTGAATAGAGAAAAAAACTTGCCTCAAACAGATGGAAGGGGCCTCAGAAATGGCCAGAAACCCAGACAGCCTCCCATCTCTGCCTCAACGCACATCACTAGATGCACAGGGTTGTCCTGGGGCACAGGGTTGATGACTCAATGGGGCAGGACCCCTTCCCTCCCAAACCCAGCTGCCAGCCTCTGGCCTCTCCCATCGAGGAGCCAAGTGGGGCCAACCCTGACCCCTGCCTTCCAGGGAGAGAACGTGTTCTTCTTGGTGACCAATTTCCTTGTGACGCCAGAACAAGTTCAGGGCAGATGCCCAGAGGTAAGGCTGCCTGGGAGCCTCCCAGCGGGTCCCTGGTTCCTCCAGCAGCCCTGGGTCACAGCCGTGTCCCCCCTTCTCCTTCCCAGGTGCCTGAGGCTCAGCGTGTGCTGCTGTAGCCCAGGCTCTGAGCTGAAACCTTTCCTGAATCATTTCATTTCGTCTCACAAGCACCCTGCCTGGCAGGAATTACTGCAGGCCCCATTTAAGAGGAGAAGACTGAGGCTCAGCCAGCCTGAGTCACTGACCCAAGGCCTCCAGCCTGTGGGTGATGGGACTCTGCACCCCTGAGAGGTCTGCTTCCAGATCCTTCCACTCTTGTTCTCTGTGAGGTGTCCAGGCCCCTCCCCACCCTGGCCCCTCCTCTGGGCACTCTCCAGGTTGTTAGTGTAACTCTCAGAACTGGTCACAATGCTTAGATGGGCTCTAATAGCAAGAGCTCAGCTGGAAGATCACCTCTCCTTCCCTATGCCCAGCCTCTGTTAATGGGTCCCATGGCAGCTTCCGTTTTGTGGGCAAACACAGCACACTCCTTCTTTTGTGGAGTGCAGGGTCACTTATGTTCTCTGGGTATTTTTACTACAACTGTGGTCAAGCCAGAGTGCCCCACCCTATTCTTGCCCATTCGTGCAGAAATACAGACTCTCCCTGAAATCTCACCTTTTCCTCTCACCTAAGGACGTAGCAGGGATCCAGCATCTGTGGCAGAGCACACTCCCTCTCCTCCCCAGCTGTGGATTTGTTTCCAATTTTTGTTATTGACCCAAAATACACATTAATATAAAATTTACCATCCTAACTATTTTTATAAGTTCCCCAGTTGTGGCTTTTGTGTGACAGTTGGGACCCGGGACACAGCCCTGGAGGCCTGCCTCCATGGCGACGCCTTTCTTTAATTGAGTCCAACACTGAATTGCTTGCTGGGCTGGAGGGTAACTGTGGGGGCCCCTCTCCCCTGAGTCCTGGTCGTTGGTCCCACCACAGTGGCCACATGTCCCTGGTTGGCCCGTCCACAATGAGGTGAGGCATGTGCACAGAGGATGTGCTGACGTTCAGAAACACACACGACGTCCTTCCCTTTCTAAATGCTCAGAGATGTCTAGTTAATGTTCGGCTTGTAGACTGTCCTGAAACTGTGCTGGGGCCATGAGTCTGTGTTTTCTGGAATCCGTGTGATCCTCTTTGCCCATGTCCGGGCTTCTGGCCTTTCCCTCGAAACTGCCAGGGCTGAGTGATCCACCAGATCCGACAAGCCGGCTTCCTGAGAATAGCGGAGTTCCTGCCAGCTCCTCTCAGGGGCCTGGTCATCTGGTCCCTCCCAGCACATGCATTGTGTCCTTGTAGTGTCACAGCCTCCAGCGAACACCTGCTGAGCCTGCCCCAGACCAGGCTTGCAAAACTCCACCCTCCCCACCTCTCGGAGCTCCTGCACAGACAGTGCAGCCAAGGTGGCTGTCCTGCGATGGGGGCAGAAGCTGCAGCTGGGAGACCCAGGGAGGCACATCAGCCAACACAGGGCCTCGGGAAGGGTTTCCTGCAGGGTGTGAGGCTGGAGGGGGATCTTGAGGATGTCCAGGCAGAGGGGGCTGCGTGGGCAGAGGCCCCGAGCTGTGTGAGATGAGGCCCCTCCAGGGCTCCCTGCACTGAGTGGGGTTGTCCCTAGTTTTGGACTGGGCCAGGAACGGGTCGCCCAAGATCACAGGGCCTGTGAGCCCCTCTCAGGAGCTAAAGTGGATCCAGCAGCAGCAGAGCCACAGATGGGGTCATTGGAGGGGTACGCGACCATCTGTGCATTGGGATGGACCACGCGGGCTGCTGGAGGGAGGTGGATGGGGGCAGAGGTGGGGCCTGTGCTGGTCACCATGGGGTCTGGTCGGAGGAGATGGTGGCCCAGCCCGGGTGGAGAGGAGGGGCAGACTCAGGACATAGGTAGGGACAGCGAGGCAGAGCAGGTGGCCCCACACTGTCCCTGCCCATTTCTCACAGCCCCACCCCCACAAAGTCCCACCATCTCATTTGGCTTCTCTGAGTCCCCAGCCCTTCCTGCCACCCTGGTACTGCATTCTTCCAGCTGCCCCTGAGCTAGGGGCCCTGGACAGTGGCGTCCACCCTCCGCCTGGCGGAGCCATGTCTGTGCCAGTGCCTGACGCTTGAGGGTGCTTCCTCTCCAGGTTCTGGGACTCCCAGAGAACTCGCCCTCATTCCCTCCTGGCTGATGCCCAGAACTCCGTGACCCTGTGCAGGCACTAACGTCCCTGTTTACAGCAGAACAGGCGGGGACGGGACTGGCCCGTGGTCCCTTGGCCAGTGTGTGTGGTCCACTTCCCTAGAGGCCCCTCTGATGAGGGTCCCATCCTTTGTGTGGCCTCCAAGGTGCCAGCACCTCCACCCTGGCATGAGCTCACCCTCCCAAAGTTCCTCCACCTTCCCAACTCGGTTGTCCGAATTGGACCAGAGGAGCTGGGCCTCGAGGAGTCACTTCTGCCCCTCCCCCTCTGGGGACAGAACTGTCAGGAGGGAAGGAGTCTCGCTCCGCCTTGGGAGACAGCGCTGCACCCCTATCTGGCCGGGGGGCTGCTCGCCCTCCCCCTCTGACCTCCTCCTTTTATCTGCACCCTCCAGCTTTCTCATGTGCCCCAAACGCAGGGAACCTGGGGGCTAAGCAGGGGAGTGTCCCTGGGGACTGCAGGGCTGGGTCACGCAGGGGAGAAACCTCCAGAGCCTGCACAGCTCTGCTCTCTCACCACCTCAGCCCCCCTCCATCCCACTGGCGAACTGCTGGTCTGACGAGGACTGTCCTGAAGGGGAGACGGGGACACATAGCCACGGTAACTGTGGGCCCTACTTCTGGAGTCTCCAATGGGATGGGGGTTCAGGGGGCTGGGCTGGGACCCTGGGTGGCTCCCTCATGCAGGCCCAGTGGTGCTTCTGTGTTTCTTCTTTCTCAGCAGCCCCCTGCCCACTCCTTTCCCAGGCCCTATGGGGATTGGAGGCCTGGACTTTGTCTCGTGTTTTCAAGGCATAAAAACGGGCCAGTGTGTGATCTTCAATGGGACCCACAGGACCTGTGAGATCTGGGGCTGGTGCCCTGTGGAGAGTGACACTGTGCCTGTGTAAGTGTCCCCGACACCCAGGGCAGGGTTCCAGGAGCAGCAGAGCCTGCCTCTTACCTCCCCCACCTGCAGGAAGCCCCTGCTGGTCCAGGCTGAGAACTTCACCCTGTTCATCAAAAACACTGTCACCTTCAGCAAGTTCAACTTCTCCAAGTGAGCACGGTGGGTCCTGGCTGGCCCCAGATCCTCCTTGTCCCCTCCTGGCCTGATCCCCAGCTTCACCTCCGCTCAGGTCCAATGCCTTGGAGACGTGGGATGCCACCTATTTCAAGCGCTGCCGCTACGACCCACGCTTCAGCCCCTACTGCCCTGTGTTCCGCATCGGGGACCTCGTGGCCATGGCTGGAGGGGTCTTTGAGGACCTGGCATTGCTGGTGGGTCCGTGGGGGCAGGATTGCGGGAGGCCATGGGGAGAGGGTCCCAGGCCCGCGTGCTGGTGGAGCAGTGATGCGCTGTGTGCAGGGCGGTGCTATGGGCATCCACGTCCACTGGGATTGTGACCTGGACGCCGTGGGCTCTGACTGCCGGCCCCACTACTCCTTCCAGCTGCAGCAGAGGAGCTACAACTTCAGGTGCGGCCCCACTGCCCACCCGCTGCTCCTCAGCCAGGTCCTCTCCGACCTGTCCTCCTCTGGTGCCCGGGACAGACCACAGCCTGGCCCATCCCTCTGGATGCTCTGCTGTGTGTGCGAGGGGGGGGGTCCCAGGGCAGGAGGGGGTCTCAGCTCCAGGTCCCCCAGCACAGGCTCTGTCCAGCCTCCCTCCTGAGCCCTTTGGCCTCCACCCCGTCTATCCCCACACCCTGCTGCAGCTGGGACCCCTCACCCCAGCCCCTCCTCCACTCCACCCTGCCTCCAGCACCTCCCTCCACAGCACAGGGGCTTTCTTTTTACTTTTCCCTTAAGGTTTTATCTAAAAAAGTACAAGAATCTATAGAAAATTTCAAGGATCAGTACCGTGAAAACCCATAGAGACTTCATCTGGGTTCACCAGGTTTTTTTTTTTTTTTTTTACCATTTTGCCCCATTTGTTTTCTCTCTGCCTCTCTAGAGTAAGCTGGATATATTTAGATAGATTTCAAAGGAAACCATTTGAAAGTAATTGGCAGATATCTAGACACTCACCCCTTTCAATGCTGTCTTGAGACTGAGGACCTTCCCCAGGTGACCGCTGTCCTCTTGTCACACTCAGGAAATTTAACATTGGCAGATAGATCTAATAATATATAAATTTCCCCAGCTGTGCCAATAATAGTTCTAAATCTTTTTATTTTCTGACCCAAGATGCACTCAAGGCTCTTGCCTTGCATGTATTGTCATGTCTTTGAGGTTCCTAAGCAGAACCCCCATCCTTCTGCCCCCTCATGTCACCTCCTCATCCTCATGCAGACATGCACACAGCCACTAGGCCTACAGGTGCCCGCTGGGCCCTCCTGGCCTGGCTTCGCTGGTCCCCCAGCCCTTTGCAACCACATGGGGCTAGAGCCGCCCACGCCCTGCTCCCCTCCCCTCTGTGCTCTCCCCGCCCTCCATCTCTGCCTGGAGCTCCTTCCTGAGCCCTGGGAATCCAGCCTGAGGGGCTCCTGGCAGGAAGTCTTCCCTGGTTCCCAGAGGAGAGTGAGTGCCCCTCTCTGGACCCCACAGCCCCGGGCCTGCCCCACCTCCCCCACCCCGACTGCCCATGTCTCTTTAGGGACCCTTCTGTCCCCATCCCCTCAGCAGGCAGGGAGCTTCTGAGAGGCAGGTCCCAGCTTGCTTGTCCCCTGTGTCCTCAGCAGTGACACAGGGCTGAGACCTAGGACTCAGGCTGGGGTAGATGGAGTCAGTGGATGAGTAAGATGAGGCCTGTGAGGGCCAGGCCACACAGGAGTGGGCAGAGCAGCCACTGGACTCTCTCCTGCCCCAGGACAGCCACTCACTGGAGGGAGGCCTCAGGCGTGGAGGCCCGGAGCCTGCTCAAGCTCTACGGGATCCGCTTCGACATCCTCGTCACTGGGCAGGTAGGGGTCAGGCTGGGGTAGGTGGGGTGGGCAGGGGTGAGGGGCAGGAGGGAGTGGCAGCCACAGGCAGAGAGGCTCAGCCCAGGTCTCTCTCAGGCAGGGAAGTTCGGGCTCATCCCCACAACCATCACTCTGGGCACTGGAGCGGCCTGGCTGGGTGTGGTGAGTCTGACTTCGTGGCTCCCTCAGGCTGCCAGCAAGCACGTGCCCCCCAAGTGCCCCCCCGAGCCCCCTGTGCTGACATCCAGTGTCAGGGTGAGGGCTGGGGAGGCAGTGGAACGGCAGGTTTGGCCATGCCATGGGTCTGCCCTGCCTCTCCCAGATCACCTTCTGCTGTGACCTGCTGCTGTTGTACGTGGATGGAGAAGCCCATTTCTACTGGAGCACCAAGTATGAAGAGGTGAGCTTCCAGTCTGCCTGGACCCTCGGCTACACTTTGGAGGATGGTGGCTGGAGCCCTGATCTGCTGTCTTCATCTGCAGGCCAAGGCCCCGAAGAGGACTGTCAACCCTGAGCAGACAGGTGGCTTCCCCACCCCCACATCCAGCTGCCCAGGTGCCTTAGAGGGGGCCCAGCACCTGCCCCCACTGCTGCTGCTGGGAGCTGGACGCTGTCAGCAGGGTGGCCCTGACACCCACTCGCTGGCCCATTCCTGAGGCCTGTAGCCTTTCTCTGCTGGTTGGGAGTTGGGGGGTGGGAAGGGTGGAGGCCCTGCCTTGGGGATTTGGATGAAGCTCTAGCAGGACCAGGGCAGGGGTGGGGGGAGAATTCCACCCTTCAGCTCCCAGACAGCCTGTCCGTCCCCAACTCCAGCCTCAGCAGGTGCTGCCTGGGGATGACAGAAGCCAGTTTTGTGCAGAGACTGCAGGGAACAGACGCAGGGCTCTGGTCCAGTGGGTCTCCGGCTGGGGCTGGGGCTGGAGACGCTCTACCAGGCTCCGTCTCCAGCGTTCCAAGCTGCTCCCCACTCTCCAGCTGTCCACCACACTGGCTGTGGTCACCTCCGGCCCTGCCTGGCTCCCAGCCCTCCTCCCCCTGCCGCAGCCCCCTCACAGGGAAAGCCCCTGCCCTCTCAGCTGCCCCTCACTGGGGTCTGTGCAGCCAGAGTCCAAGGCCAGGGAGAGGCAGCCTGACAAAAGGAGCTGTGGCAGCTGCTGTGCTGGGTTCCTAGGGCAGGGCCCCTCCCAGCACTGGGTCTCATCCATGGAGTGGAGTGTGGTGGGCAGATGCTCCAACCCCCTAGGGCCCCAGGCAAGGGCATAGGACCCCCTTGGGCCCATACCTGCTCAGCTGATGAGCACCAGCCCCATCCTGGTGGCAGCCCTGGGACTGTGGAAGGCTGGGATGGGCGGGGGGATGGGGGGGAGGAGCTGAGTTGGTGGGCATGGGGTCCTTTGGGACCTTCTGTCTGTCTCCTTGGTGACACCAGCTCAACGCTCTGGAACCTGCACACCAGGCTTCCTAGGAGCCATGGGGTGGGGAGATTGTATATCTGGACACATATGTCTCAGCTGCCAAAGGTCAAACCTGAAAACGTGTCTGGGCACCTGCCCACCCAGCCAGAGGCACCTATACGAGGACCACGCTCTGACCAAAACCCCAGGGGGAACCCAGGGGCTGGAGAGAATGTCCCTAATAGAGGACATGGAACCCCCAGCAAGCTGGCCTGGTTCAGGCTCTGGAATACCCCTGGGGGCCTGAGTCCTGCCTGCTGGAGAATTTCCCCGTGTCCTGGCCCCACGGTCAGGAGGGGAGGGATGGGGCTGCAGGAGCCAAGCCCTCTCTGGGTCCCAGGGAGGAGCAGGGTTTGGGGTACCCACCCCATGGAGACAAGGGGCTGCCTCCTCATGGGTCCCTGGTGAGCAGGGCCCTGCTGGCAGCTTGCTGGTGGAGCGACATGGGACAGGCTGGGAAGGGAGGCCTGGGGCTCAGGCTGGACAGCATCTGGAATCATCTGGCACCTGAAGCCTCAGCAAAGCCTTGGGGTCCCTGCTGCCTCTCACCCCAGGGCAGTGTCCATGCGAGGTGGGTTCAGAAGGGCCAGGGTGAGAGATCATGGCCCTTAGGCCTGGTTATTGGAGTGGGGTCATGTGTCCCTGGTTGTCCTTGGGGCCCAGAGAAAGTGATGTTGAGGCTGCAGAGAGTCGAGGAGTAAAGCTGCCAAAGCCAGCGGCTTCCTGTGTGGTCCTTACAGGCAGAAATGGAGAGGTGGAGGCATCTATGGTAGATGGAGCATGGCCTTGGGGAGACCACGGGGGGTGCAGGGTGGGCCTGGGGACCCCCAAGGATGGGGCCCCACCACCACCAGGTGGGCTGAAGGTCCCTGGAGCAGGCCCCGACACTTGTGCACCCACCTGCCCATGTGTATCCCATCCCGAGCCTTTGTCACAAAGCCCTGAGGGGGCGGCAGGGAGAGAGGCCACTGGAAGCTGTGGGCAGCCCTGGGCTTGGAAACAGCTGTTGCCTCAGTCTGCACGTGGGTGCACACCCAGCAAACCATGTGGGCCATGTGGGCCTGTGCCTGAGAGATGCGTGTGCCCAGGCAGGGGGCCTCTCCATCCGGGGCAGGCCTCAGGACATGCCCTGCTCTCTGGGAGGCCTGGGAAACCGAGGGAACCCCACAACTCCACCGCCCTTTCTAGGCAGTCTCCTTGGGGTCCAGGCTCTGCTCTCTGTTTCAGTCCCCAAGGGGACATCTGGGGAGCCTGGGAGGGAGCCCGGCCCCACCCTGTCAGGGACCCCTCTGTGCCTGGTGTGTGTTGCTCCCCTCTGAGCTGGGCAGAGGGCACTGGCTTGAGGGCATGACACAGGGACATAGGCCTGGCCATGTCCCTGACTCAGTGCTGTCCTAAGGCTAGCGTGTCCCCCTTCTGGAACCTTGGCATCTTTGCTGTGGATTGAGGACAATCATCTGGTTCCCAGGGGCAGGTGAAGACACATTGACACAAAGAACACCACAGTGGACACAGCAGCAGGCCACGTGGTTGGCCGAGCAGCTATTATTGTGGGTCCCTGGGGTTCGGGCTTCTTCCCTGCCCGCCCTACTCCACCTGCCCAGGTAGCTGGAGTTGGTCATAAACTGGAAGGCGCTGGGCAGAGTCCACCACACCAGCGCTGGCCACAGCCCACTCCCAAAGACTCGAAGCTCGGCACCTGGGCTAAGGTCCTGAGGTCCTGAGTACCCCACGGCATGGGCAGGCCTGCAAACCTGAGCTGCCCTGGATAGAGGGGCTGCCAGCCCCTCCGGCCTCCTGAGGAGGTGGGGGAGGGAGGGCAGGACCCCAGCAGTACTCATGGACTGGTGGGCTGCTCTGTGTGGCCGGGCTCCTTGGCTGGTGCCTGGCTGGGGGGCTGCACGGCCTGCACCGTTGCCTCCAGGCTGCTGCTGGGGTACACCACGTAGTGTGTGGCAGTCAACTCCGACCTCTCCCGCTGGTTTTCCTTGCTGTGCCAGATGCCGTAGCCAAAATACACCACGAGTCCTGAAAGGGTGACACAAGCCTGAGGGGCAGGTCCCAGCCCTGCTTCCCTGCTTGCCCTCCCCCTGCAGTGCCCCCCGGGGTCCCAGCCTGGCCCCCACTCACCGATCAGCAGCCAGATGGAGAAGCGCAGCCAGGTCAGGTAGCTCAGCTTCAGCATGAGGATGACGTTGAGGAGGATGCTCAGGGCTGGAGTCAGGGGGGCCATGGGAACCTGAGGGGACAAGGGCTGGGCTGGGCTGCAGGGAAGGGCTGCTGGCCCAGGGCCTGATTTCTCGGGAGTCCGCAGAGCCCTTCTCTGCCTCTGGAGATTCCGGAGACAAAGGCCCACCCGCCATGCAGAGAGCAGGGTGTGGGGCACTGGCCTCCCCCACCCTGAGGCCCTGGTGCATCCTGCCACGGCAGAGGAGGAAGGGGCGAAGGGAGCTGGCTGGGCTGAGCATGGTGGGTGCTGGCTGGAGGAAGTACCTGAAAGGTGTCCTGCCGGCGCTGTTGCTGGTGGGCCCCCAGGACGAGGAGACTGAGCAGAAACGTGGCGGAGCTGAGCAGGAGCAGCAGGGTGTAGCCCCAGGGCGGGAGTTGCAGGGCCGAGTCCCCGAAGACCAGCACACAGCCCAGGGTGATGGCCGAGGCCACCAGGACACCAAGTGCCCAAGCCACGGCGGCTCCGGGTCTGCACCCACCCAGGAAGCCGAGGTAGGGCCTCAGGGCTGGTCGCAGCTGCCCGGGCTCAGGGGCTGAGGCTGGCTCTGTGCCCACCAGTTGTATGTGGTCTGAGAAGGAGTTGTACTCCTTGGCCATGGGGCCAGGGCTGGCTGGGCCCAGGGAACTGACTGGAGGGGCCTTTTGGAAGCGTAGCACAATAATGCTCGTGGCCACGAAGGTGTAGGCCATCAGTGTGCCGATGGACAGAAACTGGACCAGTGCCTCAAGGTCCAGCAGCAGCACCAGGAAAGCCATGAGGGCCCCAAACACCAGGATGCCCACCACAGGCACCTGGGTCCGGGGGTGCACGTAGGCAAACACACGGAAGAAGAGCCCGTCGACGGCCATGGCATAGATGATGCGAGGCAGGGAAAAGAGGGCGGTGAGCAGGACAGTGTTCATGGCTGTGACAGAGGGTGGGAGAGAGGTCGGCGTGGTGGGCAGGCCCACCAAGGGCTGCTGCTGGGGGCCAGGGCATGGGTGGCCCCTTGGGAACATGGGCATGAGTTTTCTGGGCTCTGAGAGTGAGCCTGAGTGTATGTGGGTGCGGGATTGTTCCCCCTCACCACCCAGGAATGGGACACCCCAGTTGAGGTGACAGACCCACTGGAGAATCTGATGGGGGCTGAGTCCCTCTGCCTGGAAGGATCTGGAAGCACATGCCCAGAACTGACATTCTGTGTACAACTGGGAGGGGCGGTGAGTAGGTCCCTCCCACAAGCCTGGGTGGAGAGTCTAATCATTAGCACCTTCCTGGGCCCAGGATGCAACTGGGAGCACAGGCCCAGATGGAGATGTGCTCCCTGGAGGCTTAGGGCAGGGCCCCACCACCCTGTTCCCTCCCTCATTGTCCAGAAGGCCCCTTACCGCAGATGGAGCCAGCCGCCACGATGAAGCCCGCCCAGCTATAGCCTCGCTGGTAGAAGGCATCAGCGAGTGCTGAGTTAGGGTCCAGGCTGTGCCAGGGCACCATGAGGGTGAGCACAGTGGAGACGAGGATATAAGCACCAGCCGCCAGGCCAAGTGAGATGGCGATGGCCATAGGCACTGCTCGCTTCGGGTTCCGGGCCTCCTCGCTGGAGGCAGCAATGACATCAAAGCCCACAAAGGCGTAGAAGCAGGTGGCAGTGCCAGTCATGATGCCAGAGAAGCCAAAGGGCGCAAAGCCGCCCTCCTCAGCGCTCCAGTTGTGTGGGCGGGCCAGGACAAACCCCAGGATGATGATGAAGAGGATGATGGCCAGGCTGATGGCAGAGAAGGTGTGGTTGACCCAGGAAGAGATGCGGGCTCCGCAGGAGATGAATGTGGAGGCCAAAAGTACAATGCCAGCAGCCAAGAAGTCCGGGTACTGGGCCAGGAAGGGCACCTGCAAGATGCCCACATGGGCCTCGGTGAAGTTGCGGATGCGGTGGCTAAAGATGGAGTCCAGGTAGCTGCTCCAGGCGCGGGCTGTGGCAGCTCCACCAATGAGGTACTCAAGGAGCACATCCCAGCCGATGAGGAAGGCCCACAGCTCACCTATGGACACATAGGTGAACAGGTAGGCAGAGCCAGTGCGGGGCACACGTGCCCCAAACTCTGCATAGCACAGGGCTGCAAGCAGGGAGGCCACGGCGGCCACACCGAAAGACATGAGCACCGCAGGGCCAGCCATCTCCTTGGCCACAGTGCCTGTGAGCACATAGAGGCCTGAGCCCACCATGCAACCCACACCCAGTAGGGTCAGGTCCAGCGTGGTCAAGCAGCGCCTCAGCGATGTCTCCATGGTGTACTCCAGTGGCTTCAGCCGGTTCAGCTTCTGGCAGAAGCGTGCCAGGCTGGCAGTGCTGGGCAGCTCCTGGGCCATGGTGGGTGGCTGAGACAAGCACCAAGCCAGCTGCTGGCACCTACGAGAGCCAGAGAGGAGTGATAGGCTGCCCTGGGTCCTGTCCAGCCTTCAGTCCTTGCTCTGACCCTACCCTGGGGACCCAAGCCTGGAACCACTGGTAGCTGGAGGGCTGGATGAGGCAGGCTCAGGGCCTGCCAGCAGGGTGGGCAGGAGGCCACAGGGAAGCATGGGGATCCCTTCGGCCTGCCTCCTGGGCAAGGGACTGGATGTTTGGGAGGGGCTCTGAGAGTGGGTAGGGGACAAGCTAGGAACCGCTCCAGTGGTCTGGGATCTCAGAGCAGGGTGGAAACCAGAGGATTCCCGGGAGCTGAGCCAGGTCTCCAGGACCCGGAACAGGAGTGACTCTGTGGCCCTGGCAGCAGCCCAGGCAGCCACCGGACCTCAGACAGAGGCGTTCATCCCCCCAACCCCCGCCTCGTCGGGCTGGTGTATCAGCGCACCCTGCTCTGAGCCTCAAGCCAAAGCCTCGCGCTCCGCCCCCGCGCCCCCACACGCTGCCGCCGCTGCGCTAGCCACTTCCACCGCGTCCCTGTCCCCAGGTACCTGAGCCTTCGCCTCCTCTCTGGCCTGAGTCCGTCCCCACAGGACTTACTGTGACTCACCTGCTGTCACCGCCTCCTCCGCTCTGCGTGCTGCGCCCGCCCCGCCCGCGCCGCCTGTGCGCAAGGCCCGCCCCATCCCGGGCTCCAGATCCAGCGCTGGGCCCTGCCTCGCGGTCCCACGCGTACTCAGCCCACGCTACCCACTCCTCACACGGTCAAGACCAGCGCTCCCCAGGTTCTAGGTAAGCCCTGTGACTGTGCCCGGTTCACAGATGAGGAAGCCCAGGTCCCCAGGTAACTGACTAGCCCAGGTCACCAAGGTGGCCTTGGGAGGCCAGTGGAGGCCAAGGTCCAGGTCTGGGTGGGGTCTGGAGCCACTGCTGCAGACACCTGCCTTGATCCCTCATCCCAACACACGGACTCCACCAGCGGGGCACCATCCAGGCCCCTCGACCCTGGGAGGTGTGGGGGCTGCGGGAGTCAGGCAAGACGCTGGTAAGATGAGGGTGTGAATGTGGCTGAGAGGCCCTGGGCAGTCCCTGACCTCTGGCACAATGGGATGGCAGTAAGCCACCCTCACCCACTGACGAGGGAGCGCCCGGCTGTGGGGAGGGTTCTGTGAATTGGCAGAACTTGTGCTGGCTGTTCTGTTCTGAGCTTCCAGCTACAGACAGTGTCCTGAAAGGAGGCAAGCAGACCCCTGGGGACCACCTCCAGCCCTCCAACTTGGGGCACCCGTAGGGCCCCTCAGACCCCAATGGCAGCCCCTCCCAGCCCAGGAGCACCTGTCAAGCTTGGAGGACCCTGGGGGACCCTAACAGCAGCTCTCACTTGTGGATATCCGTGAGAGGTGTTGTGGACTGAGCATCTGCTCCATGCCAGTCCCTGCATCATGGGGATCCATCACCTGTCTCATCATGTGACCATCACAAACCCCCTCAGGCTTATTTATTCCTGGGGCTGAGTGGTCTTTGTCCTTCTGCTCTTCCCACTCCTTTGAAAGTGGAAAGGCTGGTGTGACAGGATGTGAACTTGTTTACAGCAAAATGAGGACCATCCATCCAAGCAAAGCAAAACCAAAACAGTCATCCTCTTCCCCCAGAACTCTCTCCATGTTGTCAGGTTTACATGCAGTTTGTGGAATAGGACGTTAGGGGCACCTGCAGGCTGTCTGGCTCAGTGGCTGGTGACAGTTTGGTGGACTCCCAGGCGAGATGGTGCCACTTAGAACACTCTGCCTGGGGCTGGCCCCGTGGCTGACTGGTTAAGATCATATGCTCCGCTTCGGAGGTCGAGGGTTTCGCCGCTTCGGATCCTGGGCACAAGCATGGCACCACGCATCAGGCCACACTGAGGCGGCATCTCACATATCCCTTCTGGTATGTGGCTGACGTTGTCTTGAGGAGCTTCTCAGATGGGCTCCCACTTCCTGCAGGGGTGACACCTCCCGCACCTCGCTCGTTGTGGCCTAAACATAACTGAGCAGAGTTCCTTGTTCTGAAACGCCTTCACAGAAACCCAGAAAAATGCATTTCCAACCAAGAGGCCTGGGCAGTTGTGTAACAGGAGCTCCCCCAAGGCCTGACCGACGGCCACTTGAGAGCTGGAGTGCAGGGTTTCAGAGCACTGACTTTTTATCTTCCCAGAGAGGGGCTCTCACCGTACCCCTTTCACAGGGGCCAACATCCAGTGGATACTCGTGGCCAAGCATGGTCGACGCAGTAAACTGTGAACTTCCAGGGACATGGCTGGGCCAAGTGCTGGACCCCAGCGAGCAAGGCAGTTACACTGAGCAACACATGGAGATGCAGTGAAGAGAAAGCACCAAAAATACAAGGAGAAGAAGAGAGAATGCTTCCTACCTCATCCTACACAGCCAGGAGCACCCTGACACCAAACCCAACAAAGACATCACAAAGAAAGAAAACTACAGACCAATATCATTTATGAATATAGATGCAGGACTGCTAGACTGAGTATTAGCAAATCGAATCCAGCAACATATAAAAAAGACCAAGCGGGATTTATCCCAGGAATGCAAGATTGATTTAACAAATGAAAGTCAATCAGTGTAATATGCCATACTAATAGAATAAAGGACAAAAACCACATGATGGTCTCAACAGACCCAGAAAAAAAAGTCCACAAAGCTGGACTAGAAGAGACCGCCCTCAAACTGATGAAGACCATCCGTGAAAATCCCTCGGCTGCTGTGCTCAGTGGTGAGACACTGAAAGCTTTCCCTTTGCTCAGGAACAACATCGGGAGGTCCTCTCTTCACTTGTATCCAACATTTTACTGGGGGCTGCCAGAGTCCCGCCCCGGCTGAGTCCAGGTTCCTGAGGGCTGGATGGCGTCGGCGCAATGAGGGGAAAATAAAGAGGATGTGAGACTTGGGTTGGTGTTAGCAAGTCCAACTTTACTGTGCACAGTGTCATTTATATATTTTTCAGGATTAGTACAGAAATAGCTCTACAAATATTCTCAGAGAGATAAGGAAGTAAAAAACAAGCACAAGAATATTTATTAGCATTCTATTCTATAGAGCATAAGGTTAGTGGTAGTCTTCTCCACAATTAACTAGTGTTTGTTGTCTCTAAGCTAAAAGAGATAGGTACCTAGACATCTGTTGTAATTCATGGTAAAGTTAAATCAAAGAGAGAAGGTCCAGACCTCCGGACAGGACAGCATTCCGTCTGGTTACATCCTGAGGGAGCCATCCCCCCTACCTCAATCATTTACACCATTAGTGTGGATGGTTAATGGGAACAAAAGGCGACTCCAGGGTATCTTATCCCCAGGGCTATCTGCATTCTCAGCGGGCAGTTAAACATCTTTACATTCCCGCGCCCTTTAGGGGGTGAAAGCATTCCTTTGTCTTTTAGATTGTGGAGCTAACAGTCCCTTAAGCGCACTGCCCGGAGAAGATATCATTTTGTTAGTAAAGTAAAGGGCTGAAAAGCTAAGCTAAACTATATATCTTCAAGAGTAAAAAACAGAAATAAGTATAGACATAACCTTGATAAAAAGCATGCATAAAATTCAGAAAGTATCAGGGATGTTGGCTGGCCATTCTTCACCGAGGGGCATCCCTGCACCCCTCGGCCCTTCTACTCATCAATTATTTATTATTTATTGCTTTTAGGAGAAAACCTCTATAACATTTTAACAGAAAGCAGAAGGTCAAGAATAATATATAGATACTTCTTGATCATCCAATTAACCAGCAAACTGGGAAAGACGATGCATATGTATTTAGACAAAGAACTGGAGGGAGAAGGAAACATTAACCAGATGGAGGCCATAAACCTAATTCGACATCTTATCTGGGCAGGGTTCCTTTCTGCTTGTCTCAAAAAGGGACTATGTGCTCCTCCATTAATTAACTGAAAAATATCTTGAAAGTTACCTGCAGGTGGTCACATTCTCTTACTATGTCTAATTTTCCCAGGAGGTAGTGCCTCCCAAGCAGCTACCCAAAGGAGTGAAGACTGGAGGTTAAGAAAGGAAAAGGAATGAAGGGCAATTAAAAGCAGCACAGGTTTCAGAACTATGTGAGGGGCCGGCCGGTTATTCTTCACCAAGGGGCGACCCTGCACCCCTCGGCGTTAATCGGCTGGACCCTGTCAAACAGCTGATCAAATGATGTAGCCACGGCTCCCGGCAGGGGGCTCTGGTCATGACAATTAGGGGAGAACACGAAATAAAAGGAATCCAGATTGGAAAGGGAGGAGTAAAACTATCTCTGGCCTCAGATGACATGATCTTAAGTAGAGAAAAACCCTACGGAATCCACACAAAAAATATTAGAATGGATAAACCAGTTCAGCAAAGGTGCAGGATACAAAATCAATATACAAAAACCTACTGTATTTCTCTACACTAACAATGAACAATCTGGAAATGAAATTAAGAAAACAATTCTGCCTGCTTAGAGTCAAAAAGAATAAATTTATGTATAAACATACTTAGAATAAACTTAACAAAATGAATGCAAGACCTGTACACTGAAAACGACTAGACATCTTTGAAAGAAATTAAAGAAGACCTAAATAAGTGGAAAGACATCCCACGTTCATGGACTGGAAAAGTTAATATTGTAAAGATGGCAATACTCCCCAAGCTGGTGTAGAGATTCAGTGCAATCCCTATCAAAATCCCAATTCCCTATTTTGCAAAAATTATCAAGTTGATCCTAAAATTCGTGTGGAGATGAAAGGGACCCAGAAGAGCCAAAACAATTTTGACAAAGAACAAACTTGGAGGACTTACACTTTCTGATTTCTAACCTGACTGCAAAGCTACAGTAATCATAACAGTCTGTTACTGAAATAAGGAGAGATATATAGATCAATGGAATAGAATTGAGAGTCCAAAAATAAGGGCAATTAATTTTTTTTAAATGTATAGCCAGTTGATTTTTTTAAAAAATAGACTTTATTTTTTAGAGAAGTTTTAGATTCACATCAAAATTGAGCAGAAGGTAGAATTCCCATATACACCCAGCCCCTCCACATGCACAGCTTCCCCACTATCAACATCCCCCACCAGATTAGTACATCTGTTGTAACTGTTGAATCTAAATTGACACATTATTATCAACTACAGTCCATGGTCTACATTAGGGCTCACTCTTGGTATTGTACATTCCCTGGGTTTTGACAAATGTGTAATGACGTGTGCACACTATTACAGTAAGCCCTAAAAGTCCTCTGTGCTTCACCTCTTCAGCCCTTCCTCTCCAGTAAACACTGGCAACCACTGATCTTTTCACTGCCTCCATAGTTTTGTCTTTCCAGAATGTCATATAGTGGGAATTACACAGTATGTAGCCTTTTGAGATTGGCCTTTTTCACTTAGTAATATGCATTAAGGTTGTCTTATGTCTTTTCCTGGCTTGATAGCCTTTATTTTAGACACTGAGTAATATTTCTTGTCTGGATGGTCCACAGTTTATTTATCCATTTGCCTACTGAAGGACATCCTGGTTGCTGCCAAGTTTTGGTGATTATGAATGAAGCTGCTGTAAACATCCATGTGCAGGATTTTGTGTGGGCACAAGTTTTCAGTTCATTTGGGTAAATGCAAGGAGTGTGGTTGTTCAATCGTTTCTTTAGTTTTGTAAAAAACTGCCTAACTGTCTTCCAAAGTGGCTGTGCCATATTGCATTCCAGGCAGCAATGAGTGAACATTCCTGTTGCTCCACATCCTCAGCAACATTTGCTGCTCTCAGTGTGTTGGATTATTGCCATTCTATCAGGTGTGTGGTGGTATCACGTTGTTCTTTAAATTTGCAATTCCCTAATGACATATTATGTGGAGCATCTTTTCATAGGCTTATTTGCCAACTGTATGTCTTCTTTCATGAGGTGTCTGTTCAGATCTTTTGCCCATTTTTAATTGGGATCTTGGTTTTCTTATAGTTGATTTTTAAGAGTTCTTTGAACATTTTGGATAACAATCCTTTATCAGATATGTCTTTACAAATATTTTCTCCTAGTCTGTGCCTTGTCTTCTCATTCTCTTGATGGCCAGTTGATTTTTTTTTTTAAGAGGTGGCTGATTAGCTTTTCTTTTTTTTTTCTTCTTTTTTATTGAGTTATTGATAGGTTACAATCTTGTGAAATTTCAGGTGTACATTAATGTTTGTCAGTCATGTTGTAGGTGCACCATTTCACCCTTTGTGCCCACCCCCCACCCCACCTTTCCCCTGGTATCCACTAAACTGTTCTTAGTCCATAATTTTAAATTCCTCATACGAGTGGAGTCATACACAGATTGTCCTTCTCTCGCTGGCTTATTTCACTTAACATAATTCTCTCAAGGTCCATCCATGTTATTGCAAATGGAATGATTTTGTTCTGTTTTGCAGCTGAGTAGTATTCCATTGTATATATGTACCAGCTCTTCTTTATCCATTCGTCTGTTGCTGGACACTTAGGTTGCTTCCAAATCTTGGCTATTGTAAACAGTGCTGCAATAAACATTGGGGTACATAGGACTTTTGGGATTGCTGACTTCAAGCTCTTTGGATAAATACCCAGTAGTGGGATGGCTGGATCGTATGGTAGTTCTCTTTTTAATTTTTTGAGGAATCTCCATACTGTTTTCCATAGTGGCTGCACCAGTTTGCATTCCCACCAGCAGTGTATGAGGGTTCCTTTTTCTCTGCAACCTCTCCAACATTTGTTACTATTAGTTTTAGATATTTTTTTCATTCTAACGGGTGTAAGGTGATATCTTAATGTAGTTTTGATTTGTATTTCCCTGATGATCAGCGATGATGAGCATCTTTTCATGTGCCTATTGGCCATCAGTATATCTTCTTTGGAGAAATGTCTGTTCATGTCTCCAGCCCATTTTTTGATTGGGTTGTTTGATGTTTTGTTGTTGAGTTGCGAGAGTTCTTTATATATTATGGAGATTAGCCCTTTGTCGGATATATGACTTGCAAATATTTTTTCCCAGTTAGTGGGTTGTTTTTTTTGTTTCAATCCTGTTTTCATTTGCCTTGAAGAAGCTCTTTAATCTGATGAAGTCCCATTTGTTTATTCTTTCTATTGTTTCCCTTCTCTGAGAAGGCATGGTGTCTGAAAAGATCCTTTTAATACTGATGTCAAAGAGTGTACTGCCTACGTTTTCTTCTAGAAGCCTTATGGTTTCAGGTCTCACCTTTAGGTCTTTGATCCATTTTGAGTTTATTTTGGTGAATGGTGAAAAAGAATGGTCAATTTTCATTCTTTTACATGTGGCTTTCCAGTTTTCCCAGCACCATTTGTTGAAAACACTTTCTTTTCTCCATTGTATGCCCTCAGCTCCTTTGTCGAAGATAAGCTGTCCATAGATGTGTGGTTTTATTTCTGGGCTTTCAATTCTGTTCCATTGATCTGTGCACCTGCTTTTGTACCAGTACCATGCTGTTTTGATTACTGTAGCTTTGTAGTATGTTTTGAAGTCAGGGATTGTGATGCCTCCCGTTTTGTTCTTTTTTCTCAGGATTGCTTTAGAAATTCGGGGTCTTTTCTTGCCCCATATGAATTTTAGGATTCTTTGTTCTAACTCTGTAAAGAATGTCATTGGGATTCTGATTGGGATGGTGTTGAATCTGTAGATTGCTTTAGGTAGAACGGACATTTTAACTATGTTTATTCTTCCAATCCATGTACATGGAATGTCTTTCCATCTCCTTATGTCGTCATCCAATTCTCTCAGAAAGGCCTTGTAATTTTCATTATATAGGTCCTCACTTCCTTAGTTAAATTTACCCCGAGGTATTTTATTCTTTTTGTTGCGATTGTGAATGGTATTGTATTCTTGAGTTCTTTTTCTGTTGGTTCATTACTGGAGTATAGAAATGCTACTGATTTATGCAAATTGATTTTATACCCTGCAACTTTGCTGTAGTTGTTGATTACTTCTAACAGTTTTCCAATGGATTCTTTGGGGTTTTCTATATATAAGATCATGTCCTCTGCAAACAGCGAGAGTTTCACTTCTTCCCTCCCTATTTGGATTCCTTTTATTCCTTTTACTTGCCTGATTGCTCTGGCCAGGACCTCCAGTACTATGTTAAATAAGGGTGGTGATAGAGGGCATCTTTGTCTCGTTCCTGTTTTCAGGGGGATGGCATTCAGTTTTTGCCCATTGAGCATGATGTTGGCTATGGGTTTGTCGTATATGATGGCCAGTTGATTTTTGACAAGAGAGCCAAAGCAATTCACTGGGGGAGAGAATAGCCTTTTGAACACACTGTGCTGCAACAACTGGATCTCCACATGCAAATGAATGAAGTCAGACTCCCACCTCACACCACTTACAAAAATTCATTCAAAATGGATCAAAGATCTAAATCTAAGAGCTGAAACTATACAGGCATACCTTGGAGATGTTGTGGGTTCTGTTGCAGACCACTGCAATAAAGTGAATGTCACAATAAAGTGAGTCACGTGAATTTTTTGGTTTCCCAGTGTATATAAAAGTTATGTTTACACTACACTGTGGCCTATTTTATGTCTAAAAAAAGAATGTACGTACATTAGACATTTTATGTCTAAAAAGAGAATGTACGTACATTAATTTAAAAATACTTCATTGCTAACAAATGCTAACCATCATCTGAACTTTCAGTGAGTTGTAATCTTTTTGCTGGTGGTGTTGTAATCTTCTTGCCTTGATGGCTGCTGACTGATCAGGGTGGTGGTTGCTGAAACTTGGAGCGACTGTGACAATTTCTTCAAATAGCCAACAGTGAAGTTTGTTGCATCAATTGACTCTTCCTTTCACGAATAATTTATCTGTAGCATGTGACACTGTTTGGTAACATTGTACCCACACTAGAACTTCTTTCGAAATTGGAGTCAGTTCTCTCAAACCCTGTGAGTGCTTTGTCAACTAAATTTTTGTAATATTCTGAATTCTTTGTTGTCATTTCAACAATCTTCACAGCATCTTCACTAGTAGATTTCATTTCAAGAAACCACTTTCTTTGCTCATCCATAAGAAGCAGCTTCTGATCTATTAGTTTGATCCTGAGGTTGCAACAATTCAGTCACATCTTTAGGCTCCACTTCTGATTCCAGTTCTCTTGCTATTCCCACCACATCTGCAGTTTCTTCATCCACTGAAGTCTTGAGCCCCTCAAAGTCATCCATGAGGGTTAGAATCAACTTCTTCCAAACTCCTGTTAATGTTGGTATTTTGACCTCTTCCCATGAATCATGAATGCTCTTAACGACACGTAGAATGGTTTGTCCTGTCCAGAGGTTTCTCAATTTACTATGCCCAGATCCATCAGAGGAACCGCTGTCTATGGCAGCTATAGCCTTACAAAATGTATTTCTTAAATAATAAGACTGGAAAGTCAAAATTACTCCTTGATCCATGATCAAAGTGACTGCCCAGATCCTGCAGAATGGATGTTGTGTTAGCAGGCATGAAAGGCTTGTAACTTCTCCAGGAACTCTTATTTGACCATCCCTATTTCCTGAGACTGAAGGAAAATTTTAAATCAGAATTTCCCTGAAACTCCTAGGAAAAAACTTGCATTTTTTTCTCTCCATCCTTTGAAGTTGTAAATTTTTCCATTTTTTTAGAATGTAAACACTCCAGGAGATAACAGCCCACAGTCACCTGAGACTCAACCTGGCTAGCTCAATCAGCAAAGCCTGAGGTAAAAGAAAAAGAAGGGGGGGAAATGTTTTCTTTTAAATGCAGGCTGCTAGAGAGGGTCTCTCCCCAAAAATTTAATTCATCACATCCTTATCTAAAAAGATAAATCTTAAAAGTCTTCTCCACAAATATTAACAACAACAAAAACTTTTAAGCAGGTACACTTAACTTGTTCCATCTGCTAGAGAGACAATTATTAATAAAGTAGGGAGTTTTGTATTCTACCTGATTCATGGCTGAAAATTTTTTTTTTGAGGAAGATTAGCCCTGAGCTAACTGCTGCCAATCCTCCTCTTTTTGCTGAGGAAGGCAGGCCCTGAGCTAACATCCGTGCCCATCTTCCTCTACTTTATATGTGGGATGCCTACCACAGCGTGGCTTTCCAAGTGGTGCCCTGTCTGCACCCAGGATCTGAACCAGCGAACCCCAGGCTGCCAACGCAGAACGTGCACACTTTGCTGCACCTCTGGGCCGGCCCCTGAAAATTTTTAAATCAAAGCTATAAGATCTGTCTGTGTCAGCCTATATATATGTATGTACATTATATATGAGTGATATTTTTCTACCTCGAGATGGTATTAACAAAATTATTTTCTAAAGAGTTCTATTTAATGAACTTAAAGTAAGAGCTTACATATATTACTTCTAAATATAAAAGAAACTAACCCAAATGTTTTTCAAATTAATATGCTATAAAATAATCCTTGTTAATTAAAAGCTTGTTTAAGTTTGTTGGTTTAATTAAAATAGGCATGTCTTCAGAGTTATCAGCACTGGATATAATGGAAACATACACCTTTTATTCTACCTGGGTTATTAATCAAATACACTCATGTTATCACTGTTAGAAAATTTGTCAACAAGAAAAGATTAAGTTAAAATGATAGCTAATTGCTTTAATGTCTCATGAAATTTTCATGAATAGTCTAAGTATCATTGTTAAGAACAAATGAATTATATAGATGCTAGTTAAATAAGGAATTTTAAGTGCAAATATTGTTTTATGTATACTTCAAAGTAGCTTCTCCAAATCTTTTGGAACTTGGAATCTTAGAGTTTTGCTAAATGACAATAAGTGATGGAAAATTCATTGAATATCTAGACAAGAAAAAATAGATCTCCAGATAAGATAAAACAGGAATATGTTAATTACTGCACAGGGGGTTTGTTGATGCCAATAATCTACAATCAATCTATAAATCAAAATTGGGGTGAGTTTATTATAAGCCAGATCTGAGGACTAGCCCAGGGCCTTCTTTCCCCAAGGAAGGAAGGGCATCAAAGAAGTGGGGTGTACAGAGTGGCTATATTCCATCTTGGAACAAAGAGCATACACCAATCACATATGACAGGAGTGTCCCATTTACAGTTGTCATGAGATTGCTTTGCTGGCACAACAGATCAGTGGTCAGCAGGTCGGTGGTCATAAGATGGGTGGTCACAAGGTGAGTGCAGCAGGTCAGCAATTAATCCTTAGTTTAGGGAGAGATGCTTATCCTTAAAGAAATGCTGATATGGGGGAAGTTACATCCCTATCTTTAAGGGCATCATTCTTGTCTTGGGGACATAGTAAATGCTTAAAGCAGGTGTACAATGCATGTTCAACAGGCCATGTCAGGCCCTTTTGGAAAAACAAGGTGAGGCCGAATTAGTTTCAATCCAAATGGTTCCCTAATATACTCCACTATATCCTATTACTTGTCATTTACTTATCATTTTACCCTTTTTGATCTATAATCTTTTGATAGAAAGCATTGATGATCAAAATATTGTCCCTCGGGACCAGAGTGGTTGCTGTCTGCCCTGGGTCCATCATGTCCCTCAGTGCCAAGCTTTTATCTCATTTGTCCAGTTGTCCACATTGGGGGGAAATAGTTGGATATAGTGGACAAGCATAGAGTTGTATATATTAACAGACAAGCATTTCATAGGTTTTTCAATTAATTTTAGGTTGTTGCACAAACATTGTACATGTGTTTTTCCATGACTCCTCATGCTCACATTGTTTACAATTACAATTGCAATCTGGATCAAAAAAGGAAACCAATACCTGAAGGGGGCCAACCAAACAAATCAAGACTAGCTGTAGGATCGCTTAAGACATTGACCTGCTTTTCCATGCGCTTTAGCAGAGATGACACACTGGAAGATTCATCAGGTATAAAAACACAGCATTCAGTTTGAAGGACTGTACATGTACCACCTTGGGATACAGATGGAATATCTAAGCCCATTCTGTTTCGAAGAACAGCCTTTCTCATTAAAGACATTTTAGTATTTAATAAGGCTATTCCTGCTTGACTATCATTAAGGGTTTGTTGAGTAAATTTCGTCAGGGCTTCTATACGTGATATGACATCCTCTAGCCCCAAAGAAGGAACAAATACAGCTGCTCAGTGGCCATACCAGCGGAACACTGAATGAGCCCATCTGGCCCTAAAGAGAGGAAGATTTGCAACAGGTGTTAGCTCAGTGTGACTCTTTCCCTGCATCCAAGGGAAGCTCAGTGTGCAGCGTCCTAGCCATCCAGGCAGTAGCCAAGGTCAGAGATTTGTTCCACATAACCATTGAGTTCCATTAGGAGCCACCCAATAAACGTGTGGCCTTCGAGACCAGTCTGTTGCAGATCAACCACTTTCTTTAAGCATGATAATATTCTGAAAACCTTAAATGGAGCAATTATAAAGTGGGTATATGGTTTGAGCATTACAAGGGTTTAAATGAGGAGATATAAGGTTGGGAATACGGGCCTGGTCCAGAGTCTTGGGACAGCTGTCTACAACAGAGGCTGTGTTCTTCTCATCCCCATTTGGAGGTATTTGTCTTGGTCACTCAAAGTCAGGTGTCAGAAATAGGAGTTGAAATCCACTCAGGCAGAGGAGGCTTTTTTAACGAGAAATGTGAGTCCATGAGTTTCTGCCCTTTAATTCTGCAGCACATGGATTGGTTAAAAGTACCTGGTATAGTTCTTTCCAATAGAGCTGCAGAGAGTCTTTTATTTGATGCCTCTTCAAGTAAATAAATTCTCCAGGTTCTAGTCTATGATCCTTAGGGTCTTCACCTCCTGGGAGCTCTCTGTGAAAGGAGTCAGCTACAGCTTTTCATTTCTTTCAAGCACCTCAATGAGACCCTGACAACAATGTAATATATCTCCCTTAAGCAAAGTTGATTTATACATTTCCTCATCTAATTGCATAGGCTGTCCTATTATTATTTCAAAAGGAGACAGCTGATGTTTCCCAAAAGGTGGTCAAACAAGATCAGGTGTTTACTGATCTTGTGTCATGAAACAATGCTCACTTAGCCATTCAATCAAAGTGACAACAGAAACAGTCAAAAAATCTTAACAGAGAGACCTCAGTTTTTTTGAACATAGGAAATTATTTTAACAAGCACAGATTTTCTGTCTTTTAGGTAGTCTTACTTAAAAATAAGGAAAAACCTTTTATAAGCTCTTTATCAAGAGCAGACTAAGAGTTTAAGAAAATTATACCTTTTAAGAGAAAGAGAAAACCAAATTCTAATTTTTGTACCAGCTTACTTCTGATATTAAAACTTATTCACTTCATTAAATTTATTTTCATTTGAGCCAATTTGACCATGTATAAAACTCTTTCTTCAGGGTTCCTTTGTAACAAACCTTCTATACCTTTCTTTTTACATTCAGAATTTGTCCCATGTCTTTCTTTTCTTCCCACTCTTAGAACTTTGGGACAAATTTATCTTTCTTAACAAAATGAACAAAAATATTTCCATTCTTTATAACTTTTTTGCTGAAAACATACATCTTTCCTTGAATACAAAGATGTTTTCCTTATTGATTTTTAGTAGTTTCCATCATATATATTAATTAGAACTTTTAACCCTTACAGACCTTAATTTTTAATGAAAACTAAGAAGTAAGCAATTATAAACTATCTTTTAGATTAGCATTTTGTGGCTTGGCAAATTTATAAATACCTTTTATAATTTCTAAAAACATGTTGCTTCATAGTACAATCTTTTAATAAAATAGAAGACATATTTACTAATAGACCCAAACATCTTTTGGTTTCTCTGTAATAAGAAGCCAAAAGTAAATAAACTTCAGTATTTTAATAATTAGCATCTAATATTTTATCTTACATGGAAATGACCTAGATACTCAATAAATTTTATTATTTAATTTAATTAGCAAAACTTTAAGGTTTCAAGTTACCAAAAGGTTTTGAAGTTATTTTAAATATACATGCCATAACATAATTATTTTTAAAAGTTCACCCAACACTTTTGTCTATTTCACATCTATTTACTCCTTCCTAACAAATATGTAGATTGCTACAAAACTTCATGAGACATTAGGCAAAATTAGCCATCAGTTTATTATTTTTGTTAACCAGTTTTGTAATAGAGATAACGTTGGCTTATTTGATCAACAAATTTCGAATAAAGGCTGCATGTCTGCATCATATCCAATGCTGATAACTCTGAGGACATGTCCATTTTAATTAAATCAACAATCTTAAATAAGCTTTCATTTACCAAAGATTAATTTTATCCAGTTAACTTGAAAGACATTTGGGTTAGTTGCATTTAGAAATAATTTATGTAAGTGCTTACATTAGCCAATTAACTAGAGCTCCTAATTTTGGCCATACCATCCGGAGGTAAAATATCACACATATATCACATACATATAGACACACATACACAGAGTCTCCACAGCTATTGTTTTAAAATTACTGACATGAATCAGGTCCAGTAATATAAAGCTCCCTAGTTATGAATCCAAATTTTGTTTTCAGCCTCTTTTACTAATATTTGTGGAGAAGACACCCAAGATGCTACATTTTGGGCAAGGGGACGCTTATGGCCATTTTTTTTGGCCTTTTCCCTTTTTTTCCCTTCAGTCTTACGAATTGGTGATGGGTCAGATAACAGTTCCCAGAGAGGTGGGGCCATGATCCTTTCTGAGATGAAGGAGCTGGGTGGAATCTGAACTGCCTCTAGAGCTGCTTTTCCAGTCTTACAGGGTTTGTAAGTTGAGGACAGTTGTTCTACCTGTCCAACCGCATCACCCTAATTTTCTTCCTTCCATCTGGGTATTTAGTTTTATTTTAATTTAGGGAAGAAGGCCTAAAAAAAAATTCCTATCAGGCTCTGAACATCAACTTCCAGTTTGACCAAATTTCTGATGATAAGTTGCTAAATCCTTTCAAATACCTTGTCAGGTTTCAGCTGAGACAAACAGTAACTACCTGGCTGTATTGAACAGTTTCAATAATCTTTAATATAGCAGTTTCCAAGAAAAATCTCTCAGTCTCATTAACTCTAGGGGTAGACTACCAAGATGTCTGTAAAGTCATGGCCTAATATATTCCTTCAGGTACATTTTATAATGTAATTCTTTATTAGCTTTTTGCAACAAAACTTTCAATAAGGTTATTTTGGAATTTTGAAGTCTTTACTTTTTAAGTGCACTTTTTAAATAATCTTATCTAATTGGAACGTTCTTTCTAATGGCCAGTGTAATTCCCCTGAGGCTGGCAGCAGTTTGGTAGAACCCTTAGCCATGGATGGAGTGCAACCTGCATTTCTGTCTGAGTATCGCTGACCACAATATGGGGTGAAACTACATTTTGTCTGATCATATTTTGGGACCTCAACCTGATGTTTAGTATGCCAACCTCTCAGAACGTGAAAAAAGCTTGGTAAGATTTTAAATTATCCTGGGTTATCTTGCCAGCCATTTACAGCTATCTGCATTTCATTAAGCACTTGTAAGTTTCAGCATGAAGCCAGCCAGAGTTCCAAGGGAAGGCTGCTCATTCAGGAACTCATCAGCTTTTAGAAGATTGATTTCCCATTTTTCCTTTAGTTTTGTTTTACTATAAAGTCTTAATAATCTCTAGGGACAGTGCTGTGGGTCAGAAGTGTGCTGCTTGTGAATGTCACTCCCCAAAAAGGTCATGAGCATTCTCCTAGGTGTCTTGGCCCCTTGCACCCACCAGCAGTCTAAAACTACCGTGGGAGCTCAGGGCACTGGACAAACAATTTATTCAGACTTTATGGATACAATTCTTTCCAGTTTAAAGCCAAATTAAAAAGGTCAGCCTGACCCATTCACTCCAAAGTTACCCCAAGGCTCCCCTGGCCTAGGAAATTACCCCTAAGTTTCCCTTACCTAGAAATTCCCCCCTTGGTTCCTCTTACCTAGGGTATGTATGGTACCCCTGTAAGACGCCTAGTTTTAAGGTTTGAAATAGCTCATATAAACTCTAGACCATCAACTTAAAATAAGGAGGTCCAGGTTTCAGGAAAACTCACCAGGGTCACCTGAAGAATGCAGTGATCCAGGGTCGGGGGGGCAGGTGCTCAGTGGGCCCCTATTGGTACCAAATGCCAGTTCCATGTAGATTCCAGGTGGTCTCTGGTGGGTTTCTCTGAAATCCTACTGACTATGCCAAGAAATCTTGATGCAAATAATCCATAAACAATCTATAAATCAAAATTGGGGTGAATTTATTATGAGCCAACCCTGAAGACCATATAGCCCAGGAGTGCTCCATTCCTTTGTGAATATACCATATGTTCTTTATCCACTCCTCAGTCGATGGGCACTTAGGTTGCTTCCACATCTTGGCTATTGTAAATAGTGCTGCAATGAGCATAGGGGTGCAGAAGTCTCTTTGAATTGCTGATTTCAAGTTCTTTGGATAAATACTGAGTAGTGGGATGGCTGGGTCATATGGCATTTCTATTTTTAATTTTTTGAGAAATCGCCATACTGTTACATAGTGGCTGCACCAGTTTGCATTCCCACAGCAGTATATGAGGGTTCCTTTTTCTCCACAACCTCTCCAACATTTGTTATTTTTTGTCTTGGTTAGTTTAGCCATTCTAACTGGTGTAAGCTGATATCTTAGTGTAGTTTTGATTTGTATTTCCCTGATGATCAGTGATGATAAGCATCTTTTCATGTGCCTATTGGTCATCCATATATCTTCTTTGGAGGAATGTCTGTTCATATCCCCTGCCCATTTTTTGATCAGATTTTTTTATTTTTTTGTTGTTGAGTTGTGTGGGTTCTTTATATATTATGGAGATTAACTCTTTGTCAGATATATGACTTGCAAATATTTTTTCCCAGTTGGTGGGTTGTCTTTTCATTTCAATCCTGTTTTCCCTTGCCTTGCAGAAGCTCTTTAGTCCGATGAAGTCCCACTTGTTTATTCTTTCTTTTGTTTGCCTTGTCCAAGAAGACATGGTGTCTGAAAAGATCCTTTTAAGGCTGATGTCAAAGAGTGTACTGCCTATATTTTCTTCTGGAAGTCTTATGGTTTCAGGTCTTACCTTTAAGTCTTTGATCCATTTTGAGTTTATTTTTGTGAATGGTATAAGAAAATAGTCTATTTTCATTCTTTTACATCTAGCTGTCAGGTTTTCCCAACACCATTTGTTGAAGAGACTTTACTTTCTCCATTGTATGTTCTCAGCTCCTTTGCTGAAGGTCAGCTGTCTGTAGATGTGTGGTTTTATTTCTGGGCTTTCAATTCTGCTCCATTGATCTGTGCACCTGTTTTTGTACCAGTACCATGCTGTTTTGATTACTGTAGCTTTGGCGTATGTTTTGAAGTCTGGGATTGTGAAGCCTCCAGCTTTGTTCCTTTTTCTCAGGATAGATTTAGAAATTTGGGGTCTTTTATTGCCCCATATGAATTTTAGGATTCTTTGTTCTATTTCCATGAAGAGTGTCATTGGGATTCTGAATGAGATTGCATTGAATCTGTAGATTGCTGTAGGTAGTATGGACATTTTAACTATGTTTATTCTTCCAATCCATGTGCATGGAATGTCCTTCCATCTCTTTATATCATCATCAATTTCTTTCAGGAAAGTCTTGTAGTTTTCATTGTATAGGTCTTTCACCTCCCTCGTTAAATTTATTCCAAGATATTTTATTTGTGAACGGGATTGTGTTCTTGAGTTCTCTTTCTGTTAGTTTGTTATTCGAGTATAAAAAGGAACTGATTTCTGTGTGTTGATTTTTGTACCCTGCAACTTTGCTATAATTGTTGACTATTTCTAGTAGCTTTCTGATGGATTTTTTAGGGTTTTCTCTATATAACATCATGTCACCTGCAAACAGCAACAGATTCACTTCTTCATTGCCTATTTGGATTCCTTTTATTTCTTTTTCTTGTCTAATTGCTCTGGCCCAAACCTCCAGTACTATGTTGAATAAGAGTGGTGAGAGTGGGCACCCTTTTCTTGTTCTTGTTCTCAGAGGCATGGCTTTCCGTTTTTCCCCATTGAGAATGATGTTGGCTGTGGGTTTGTCATATATGGCTTTTATTATGTTGAGGTACTTTCCTTCTAAACAGGAATGGAGATATTTTTGTTAAGAAAGTATATTAGTCCTAAAGTAAAACTGGTTATGGGGAAGAAAGGACAAATTCTGAATGTAAAAAAGAAAGTTTGTGGAAGAGGAACCCTGACAAAAGGTTGTGCATGGTTGAGCTGGCTAAGATTGGAATGAATTTCATTAAGCAAATAAGTTTTAATATCAAAAAGAAGTGGGTGCAAAATGGGAATTTGGTTTTCTCTCTGCTTTTGTTATAAGGACAAGGTTTCCTGGGCTTTTAATCTAGTCTTGATAAACGGATTATGAAAAGTTTTTTTTATCTTTGAGTAATCTGCCTGAAAGGCAGGGATTTTATGTTTTATCAAAATAATTTCCTGTGCTCTTTGTTAAAAGCTGAGTCTTTCCTATTACAGAGAGCTAAGGTTTTGCAGCTATATAACCTTCTATATGTGTCTTTGAAATCTTTATATAACCTTGGTTAAATAGATAATTAAATATTGTTTCATAATGATTTTTGGTCCTATTTAGGCAAGTATTTTAAGACTTCTTTGATATTTTTGACAAACTTCCCAAAATCAGATTCTAAATGAAGTCTTTTTTTGACCTCTAGGTAACAGCGGGATTTTTCAGAGGATCGCTAAAACATCTCAAAAGATTGGTTTTCTCTCCTTATAAAAAGAGAGACATTAAGCTAATTAAGCTTATCTGATATGTTAAATTACAGGGGAAGTGTCGTCAAGTAAGAAATAACATTAAGCCTTCTTTATGCTATGTCTTTGTAAGTATGTTATAAGAGTTCAAGAAATTATGTGAAATTCTTGGGAGTCTAGCATGTCCTGGGATAAAATGTTGTCTGTCATCAAAATTGAGGTTCACACTAAAAGTCAGGAAAGCTCCTTAGCTGATTTTCAGATAAAGGCAGCAACCACAGAATCTATAAAGATTGGCTTATGTGGATGAAGTTCACTCTGCCTCTGCAAAGAATAGTCCCTCATTGCCAGACTTTTGGCATCCTGATGTCCTTATAACATGGCAACAGTCTGCTCCTAAAGCACGGAAATTAAGGTGGGTGAACAATGGCTGTAAATTCAACAAACAGTCAGGACTATGGAAAACTGAAGATGGCTGCTGGGCTTTTCCCAGCTCCCTGGCAAATCCCATTTTTCAGTTTTTAAATTCCTTCACCCAGTACAGGAGAAACTATTTCTGTTCCCAGAGGCCTCAGAACTCCTCCCTCGGGGTCCTTTGAGCACCTGAAGCCAGACTTCACTCAGCTGCCACTTCCTATGGCTCATCAATACGTTCTTGTTGTTGTCTGTGGTTTCTGGATGGGTTAAAGCCTTTCCCTTGCTACAAAGCTGATGCCCTCACAATGGCAGAGAAACTGCTAGAACACATGCTTCCCACTTGAGATGTACCGTCCACGATCTCCAGGCACCCGCTTCAATGGGCAAATCATACGATCCTTAACAAAAACTTTCCAAACTCTTGGGATTATCACTGTCCCTGTCACCCTCAATAATCAGGCAAAGTCAAGAAAACTAATGAAAAACTAGATTCAAGCTGAAGAAATATTAAATTACATAGAACTACATGAGGTGAGAAAGATGCTCTAATGTTTTGTTTTTCCAGATTTAAAGAAATCATTTCTCTTAATCTATTGACAATTTGGTAACACCTACCTTTGTAAAGAAAGGTGAAACATTGACTTTTTCTCCCTACCTGATCCCTCCAGAATTCAGAAAGTCTCAGCAAGTGTTCTTATTTCACTTGTATAAATGATCAGGCCAACTTTTTAATATAAGTAAATTAGTTTTACTGTGATTATCTTTGGCAAAAAAAAAAAAAAATTGAGGCTAATTGTAGAGAGAAAAATTCTGTTTGCACCTTTGTAGACATTAGATTCTAGTCCTAATTGTCTCTGAGGTTTGTTACATACTGTGGACTGGACTCCCCTGGCCTAAGGTATTGCCTTCGGCCTTGCTGGCTGTTGGCAGTGCCCTCTTTGGAAAACGTAGACTAACTCCACATGGGACAGTCACCAGCAGATCAGTGTCTGTTGGTCCATAACCTTCTGCTGCTCCCCTGTTGTCTTATGTGAGTGTGACCAGCTCCTGTGAGTCTCTACTGTCTTATCCCCAGCCCATTATCAACAGGTTAAAGACACTTTCCTGGATCCCACTTTAAAGGATCCTGTTGGTCACACTTTACAGCCTGGTGACTGGGTATTCTGGAAGCATCAGAGGAGGTGGCCAGCCCTCGAGCGCCATTGGGAAGGACCTCACCAAGTGCCCCTGACCACTGACACTGCTACCGAACTAGAAGAAATTGCCCCCTTTAGGTTACACCTTTGTGTGTGATTACCACCATGGGCTTATGAAATCTAGACAGCTGGCATATGGCAGGACAATGCCTTTCAGGATGCCATAATTTTCAATTTCAAGTTTTTGTTAAAGAAGAAACCCAATTGCAGTCTCATAGGTCTAGGCAAGACTTCGAGACCCCCTTTTTACACCTCGTCTTCCTCTCCACTGATTATCATTGACAAAGGCTTTGCCCCTTTGACTGATGTTGTCCATGATGAGCTGCTGATTAAAAAATGTATCCCTAACCATAGCCACACTGGCAAATTCTACTGCTCAAGCCCTAGCTCAACAACAATGATCCGTGGATTCCCTAGCAAGGGTCATATTAGATAATCAAACAGCACCCCATTATCTCCTTGCAGGACAGAGTAGCATCTGTGTCACAGCCAACACCTCCCGCTGTACCTGCATCAACTTTTCCAGTGAAGTTGAGTTATAAATTGGAAAAAAATCACAAAAATAGCATAGGATTTCTGTAGTCCAATGTCTTTTAGTAACACTTTTTGGTTCCCTATTAGTGTTTTCAGCTGCTTCCTTCAGGTAAAGGTGCTTGGATGACACCAGGACTTCAACTATTGTTTATGATTATTACTGGAAATGTGCTATATGCACTCGTATTTAAGCTTCTTGTGCTGCTACTCACTCAGATCTGCTCCAGAACTTCTACAAACACCAAGATCATGGTCACTCAACATGTTGAACTGATAGATAAGTTATTCATCTGAAACTTCAGGTAATCAGATGAAATTCCCAGGCAGGGAAATTCCCTAAGTGTTGTTTCTTTTTTATTTATTTATTTAGTTTTATTTTTTAAAGATTGGCACCTGAGCTAACAACTGTTGCGAATCTTCTTTCCCCCGCACCCCCCCCCCCCCTTTCTTCCCCCATCCCCCTAGTACATGGTTGTATATTTTAGTTGCGGGTCCTTCTAGTTGTGGCATGTGGGATGTTGCCTCAGCGTGGCCTGATAAGTGGTGCCATGTCTGCGCCCAGGATCCGAACCACTGAAACCCTGGGCCACCGAAGTGGAGTGTGCAAACTTAACCACTCGGCCACGGGGCCAACCCCCTAAGTGTCCTTTCTTGACTGCCTCATTGTTGCTCAAATGTGGCCTAACCCCTATGACACAGAGTCCTTAGAATAACCACTGGGAAAAAAAAATTCTCCCAGATGTGGGAAACGACTTTCGGGGACAGGTCAATCCCAGCAATGTGGGACTAAACAAATCTTGGTTGATCAGTGATGCTTTCAGAGAAAGATCTTGATCAAAAGGGGAAAAACATGAAATGTGACATAAAACAGAGTCACTTATGTCTAAGGGCTTTAAAATGGAGCTGGGAAGCCATGAAGGAAATGCGTCTCATGCATGTCCTCATCCAGCAGAACATGAACTTCTGAACTGAGTAACGCTGCAAGAAACCTGCAGCCCCTCACAGTGTTTGACTTTTGCCCCCCTCTAGCTGGACTTAGTAATCATTATTTTAGCCAAGATTAGCTTTCTGCCACCAATCCCAATTAACATTCTCAGTAATGCAACCCTCCCTTCTATGCCTTTAAAAGCCCCTGACTTTTATGCCCTATTGGAACGCTACTTGGGTTTCTACCTCAATCTGTTCTTCCTGAATTGCAATTCTTTGATCCCAAAATAAATGCCTCTCTGTCTCTCATTTTGGCTGTTTATTTTTAGGTTAACAGAGTCAAGGCATTACTCCCCCCAACACACACACCACTCCTCTTAATCATTGAGTCCACATGCCACATGTGAGCCAGATGTCCCTATGTCCTGCCTCCTGGAGTTCCCCTTTCTGTTAGTATCCAAATCAGATTGCTCAAATCAGCTCATTCATTTCAGGCAGTCCAGGCCTCCCCAGTTTCTGAGGGCTTTTTTCTTTTGGGGAGTGGGATGGGGCAAAAGAAGTCTTACATTTCTCCCAAGTCAGTCCTCCTTGCTATCTTTTCCTCCACTTTTGTCTGTCTCTCTGTCCCCATGCTGTCCCCTCCCCGAGTCTGCTATTCTCCCCAGAGCCAAATTCAGCCCAAACTCCAGCATTCAAAGCCCACCAGCATGCGGCCCCATATTAGCTCTCCACAGTCATCCTCACTACACCTCACCATGAACTGGTTTCCCAGCCCTTCCTTCTTCTTGTCCTCCAGCCCTGGCAATGGCAGTCACCTCTGTCCCCACCTGCTCCAGCCCTCACCAGAGGTGCACCCTCCTCCAATTCCTGTAGCCTCTCTGCCCGAGGCTGACCGGCTCCTTGTACCCACCACACTGGGCCTCCCTGGGACAGTCCCGTGTCTGGTTCTCCAAACATCACTCCCTGGAAGCCCCAGCTAGCGGCCTGACCCTTCTGACCCCTAGACCCCACTCTGAAATCTGCCAGAGCAAGGGGCGCTGAAGAGTTGGTCCCACTGGATCCATGGGGAACCGGGGTTGTGTGTGTGTGTGTGGGGGGGGGGGGTTGTGTTGCTGAAAGCCAGCCCATTTGAACTGCCACTGAGAACATTACCCCATGCACCCATTGGCCTAGCTGTGTAGGCAGGGTAAGAAATCCACATTTTGCATCTTTTTTCTAATTTTTACTTTATATTTATTAATATATTGATATATAATTTATATTTTAAATTATTATACATAACATATTTATGTATTTATATTCTCTGTATTTAACTCCTTTTTGGGGCTGCCTGCTCTACGAAAATTCCAGCCCATTCAGGTCGTGCTTAGAAGAGCCACGAGAGGGGCTCTTTCCCCTGTAGGGTAAACACACACTCTCCCATGGACCAGCAGCAGGAGTGGGGGAATTCTGGGGGTGGTAAACTGAGGGCATCAGTCACCCTTCGAGACCTTGGAAATTCTGTTCTTTCACCAAGGTGTGGGGTGTGGGTAATTCTTTGGCCTCCTGCAATGACCCCGTGGGGGGTCTCCTGCCCACATCCTCCCCGGATGCCATATGCCCCCTCTAGTGGGCCAGTCCGACCCGCACCTGCTGCCTGCTGGCCTCCGCTCACCCAGGTGAGCCAAACCCTTTGTCCTTCCGTCGTCACGACAGCCCAGCCCAGAGCCACCAGTGTCACCGTCTCCACCACAGTCCACGCGCCACGCTGATTCCCACAGCTCTCCCAAGCCCGCCCTGCCTTCGTGCTGCTTGGAAACCTCGCGATACTTTCTTTAAGACCCGCTCCCGCGTCCCAAGTCTCCCGGAAGGAGGAAGTACTCCTCCCTCCCTCCTCGAGCTTCCCAGCCACTTCCTCCCAGGACCCAGCACTGGTCCGCCCCGGGTGCGCTTGCAGGAGTCCGGTGACACATCTGCCCCTGACAGGCCTAGGCTTGGAGCTTTGTCCCAGCCCAGGACGCCGGCCATGGCGGTGAGAGGGGCGCTGACAGCCCTCCCCGGTGGCTGCGCTGCCGGCTGCAGAGCCTCTCACAGGCCCGGCCCTGTCCCTCCTGGCCTGTGCTGCTCACGGGGAGCCCGCCTTTCACGGACGGACGGGGCTCGGGCACCGAGAGCTGGCAGCGCGGCCTCCCCGTCAGGGCTCCCCCAGCCCAGCCACCACCAGCCCCGCAGCTTCCCGCCGGCGCGGCACCACACGTTCAACTTCCCACCCAAAGGGAAGACCAATCAAAAGAGCAATTTCGCTGCTCAGGAAAATGGCCAATGGCGATTAGGGACCCTGTCTAGGGCCCGCCCCCCAAAGCGATCAGAGCCAATGGCCGTAGGATGGGCGGCAAGCCAATCAGGCTGCTGCGGGCTGCAGTCGGGGGCGTGGCGTTGGACCTGTAGCGGGTAGGAGCGCGCGTGCGGCCAGCAAGGGTCGCCCTGGCTCGGGGGCGGCTGGGCTCCAGGGCCTTGTCCCTGACCGGCAGCCCCGGGACCGGGCGCCACCCAAGACCGTGTCCCCACAGCTTGTGGGTCGGGGGTGGGCACCGGGCACACTGCGCGGGTGCGGTCGCCCTCTGCCCTCACCCTTCCAGACTCTTCCTTTGGAAGCAGCACCGAGTGTTGCGCTCCAGCTCTCTTCTGCACGTCTCTGCTGTGTTGGGAGCTCGCGAGGGCGCTTAAACGATGGGCAGTATTTACAAGGTCTTGTAATACGAACGATAGAAACCGGCATATGCGGAAAAATCTTGCTTCCCCCATTAGATAGGGGTTTTTTTTTTTTCCTGGTTGTTTATACTTATAATTTTTTTTAAAGCAAAACCAAGCAAACAGGAATAGATGTGCTGACATCCCCTCTTTCTTGCACCAAAGGTAGCACCCAGTATGCACTCTTGCGCCTGTAGTTTTGTTGTACGGAAACTCCGGCTCCCTCCGTCTCAGCTCCAAGGATCTGCACGGTCGTTTGCCCCGCACGGTGTCCAGAGCGTGGCTGTGGGTCAGTCGGCCTGTTCTGTGTCACGGAGTCTCGGGTGTTTCCAGCCTTGACCCAGAACGCTGCCATGAGCGTCCGCGCGTGTGCCGCTTCCTGCCGTGTGGGTGTGCAGGGGCTGCCAGGGGTGGAGGACTGGGAGTCTGTAGACATGGGCAGATCCCTTTCCGTCGGCGACATGTGAGGATTCCTGTTTTCCCACACAGGGTGGGCTTCTGCCTTTAGCTTGTTCATTTTTGTATCCTCAGCTCACAGGTATCTCCTGGGTAATTGTTGGATTAATATGTTAATAGTTTACATGTCGGTGGAACCCAACCATCACTTCTGTCATCCTTCGCTTCTAGAACAAGCAGTGCCCAGAGGCAGCCTGATGAGGAGAGAGGCAAGAATGACCCTGGAACCGGACTTCATATGGTCCAGTTCAAATTTCACTTGTTCCCGGGGAGCTGAGGCTGACGGGCAATCATCTCAGCCTCAGTTTCCCCTCCTGACCATTGTGGTAGAGTCCAAACTTTATAAAAAAGTATGTAATTATACAATAACTCACAGTAGCCTCTGCATTCTCCTTTTGTAGAAGTTGGTTTTGAGGCTTCTGTTATTGGTCATTGCACAGCATGAAATCAAGCTGCTCACAAAAATGTTTTATAGAGGTGAAGTATTCCAAGTGTAAAGGAAAAGTATCTTCTGTTACCTGACAAGTAAAAGAAGGCTTCTCGATTAGAAGAAATTTGTGCATTTCATCATTTTTAGGAGCTGTTATTTTTACTAAAGTCTTTGTCTTAAAAAGAAAAATACCGTGATTAATACTTTCAGAAGAGCTATTCAGCCATTGTTTGTTGGTATAATAGTCTTCTCAAGTTGAAATGCCTAAATGTGATTTTAAGAGTTCATAGTACTTGGTTAAACCAACTAAACTAAGCAACTTCAGGTGAGGGGGAGGTGGTGATGAGTTGGTGTTAATTTAACCTAGAAGAACTTACACTGACCTTCTCTGAGACAGTGTTATTCCAGGTACTTTCCCTTTGTTAGAAGGGTTTGTGCCTCGAGATGAATATAATGGAAATCCCAGCCGTAGAAATTTTGATTAAAGTCCTACTTTATGCATCGCAAAGCCTCATCACAAAGTTTAGTACCTTCTAGAGAATTTATCCCTGCCTCGAAGGGTGATTTTTTTCTGGCTCACTATTGCAATTTGGGCAGAAGCAGAGTTATCCTATTAGCTGTGAATTAGCCCCTTGTCTTTCACTTACTATAGAGGAGCCCAGAAGCAGAATTTCGAGGCTTCTAGACTATCACTCTTATGAGCTGGGAGATTACAATGCTGGGTTAGGAAATCAGAAACAACTTGAACTGTAATGTGGTCATGATTATATGATGGGAAAATAATACCCACGCTTAAAATGGTCTGGGTCCTGATGTGGCCATTTTGACTGCCTATTTCATTTCTTCTGTTCTCTCTCCTTGGGTGAGCTCCAGTAGTAAGTGTAAGGTATTTGTCTGTTTCATCTATGTTGTTGAATTTATGGGAGCAGAGTCATTCATAATATTCCTTTACCTGTCAATATCTCAGTGTCAATAGTGACATCCTCTTTTTCATTCCTGATTTTGGTAATGTGTGTCTTCTCTTTCTCTGAATCAATTTGGGTGGGGGTTTATCAATGTGATTGCTCAGCTCAGAGGACTAGGTTTTGGTTTCATTGATTCCCTCCTTTTTTTTTAAATCTGTTTCTGTTTAGTTTATTTCTGTTCTTTATTATTTCCTTTTTCCCTGTATAAGTTGGATATTGGCTCTTTTTCAGTTTCTTAAGGTGAAAGCTTAGGTCATTGATTCTGAAACTTTTGAACGACTTCCTGTGTCTGTGTTCATGAGGGTTACTGGTTTGTAGGTTCCTTATACTGTTGTTGGTTTTGGTACACGGATGATGCTGGCCTCATAGAGTGAGTTGGGAAACGTTCATTCCGCTTCCATTTTCCATAAGAGTTTTATGGGTCATTGACTTTAGGCCTTTGTAACTGTTTCTGATATGAGTGTTTATTATATATGTTTGCCTCTAAGCACTGTTTTAGCTGCATCCCACAAATTTTGGTATGTCATGTTTTCATTTTCATTCCAGTCAGAATACTTCCTAATATCCCTTGTTATTAGTTTCCAAATATTTGGGGACTTTTCAGATGTCTTTGTGTTACTGGTTTCTAATTTAATTCCAGCATTCAGAAAACATATCTTGTATTGTTTAATTTTTTTAAGACCGTTATTAATAGGTGCTTGCAGTTTGTTGAGGTTTTTGAAAATATCAACTTGTAAATTTTTATCACAAGTTAAAACTCAGGTTCTTAGAAACTTAACTTGACCAGATATGAAACAATTTTAAAACTTTTAAAGGTGTATTGAGAAAAACTAGGCTTAAAACAAAACACCTTTGTCATTACCAAAAAGAGACATCTTTAGATAAAATAATGAAGGTCCCATGCTGCATAGATAATGCAGATGGTTCCAGCTATCTGGTCAGCGGGCAAAAAGCAAGCCCTTAAGCTCTTCCGCTCCGATCTTCTGTTCATTTCTTGGTGCTGGAATGTCGTCTCATCTCTTTGTGTTGGATGACTACAGACGGTGGTGGAGGCGGGACACTCAGCCCCGGGAGAGGGGTTCTCAGCTGGGGGGCAGCTGCTTTCATCTCCTGGCCATCTTGTGGTCTAGGGATTTCTTGGCCTCTGTGTTGGTCAATGAAGGTGTGGCGGTGCTGACGTTGAGGTGGCTGCTTACAGTAGGTCTCCTGTCCCTGATCTTCCTGATCTGTGTGGCCGTCCTCTCTGGCTGTCTTTGGTGAGGAGGGCCCCTGCGGCACTGTGGTCTATACCCCGATACGGCTTGTCTACTGGTCTAGCTTGTTCTCCTGCACCCTGGGTGTCAGTCCCCTCCATCACTTCTCCCTGCACAGGAGGGCTGGAACACTGTGGTTGTCACCCACAGGGTCTCTGCATGTGGTGAGGTGGGGACCGTGGCCTGCGTGCAGTTAGGCCAGCACTGTGGGGCCTGGCCTTCAGGAGCTCTCTCTGATCCCGCATTCTTTCCCGCTGTCACTATTCTGGTGGTTCTGCTGGGGGGTGTGGAGACCCCTGCGACGTGAACAGCAGCTATGCTGGCCCCAGGCTGCTGCACATTTAGTGTCTGCACTGCAGCTCCGCCAGGCCTGTCACATTTGCTCCTCTGCCCCCTTCTCCTGCAGCAGCATCAGACTGCACAGTCTCCCCATCTCCTGCACTGCGAAGGTCCGTGCTGGGCTTCCTTCTCTGTGGTGGTCTGTGTTCTAGTGCATCTTCCCTGCTCCTTCCTGTGGGCAAAACAATATCCACTTCTTACACTGAACCATTTTACTGTTCCCAAGCCTGTATCACAATTACCCTCTTGTGCCTGCACTCCTTCTGTGGTGCTGGGCTTGGTGTCGGCAGCACAGGGGGTGGGGGCAGCTGAGGGTCTTGGCCTCGCTGCTCAGGGTGTGGTGACAGTGGCTGGGCCAGCTCACCCCTCAAGGGTGCAGTGATGGAGACTGGATGGAGGCAGGGCTGCTCAGGGTGTGGTGACGGTGGCTGGGCCAGCTCACCCCTCAAGGGTGCAGTGACAGAGACTGGAGCTGGAGGCAGGGCCGCTCAGGGTGTGGTGACGGTGGCTGGGCCAGCTCACCCCTCAAAGCTGCAGGGATGGAGACTGGAGCTGGAGGCGGGGCTGCTCAGGGCTCTCTGGGCTCCGCTCTTCCTCCCACTACTGAGCAAACTCTTCTTTGGATTATTTGGGGTTTACTGAGACTTGTCTTTGCTTGGTGGGGAATGTGGTCTCTTGGCAAATGTCCCCTGTGCACGTGAGAAGAATGTGTTCTCTGCTGTGTTGGAGGGCGTGTTCTGTAATGTCAGTTCGGGCAGAGTGGTGACAGTGCTGTCCAGGGCTTCCGCATCCGTCCTCGTCTCTGTCTAGCTGCTGAGTCAGTGATCGAGCGAGTGTTGAAATCTCGGACTGTGGGCCGTCTGTTTCTCCTTTCAGTTCTGTGGGTTTTCTTTGTATATTTGAAGCTCTGTGTCTAGAAGCTATGACTCTCCTGATACACAGCCATCGAGGACTGTGATGCCTTCCTGGTGAATGGTCCCTCTACTATTAGGAAATGACCCTCTTTCCCTGGGAAGTTCTATGCTTTGAAAGCAGCACTGTTGGTCCTGGCCTGCACTCTCCCCACTGGACTCCAGTGAAAGCACTGCTCCCTGAGAGCTCCCTGCAGGCGAGGTGCTGTCTGGCGGGGCCTGCCTCCCACCCCCAACCAGAGGCCTTCGGGGGCATCAGAGAACTGAGAGACCCTGAGTTCCTGCTAGTCTGCCCACCCAGCTGCAGGTGAGAGCCCACCGTGGCGCTCTTGGAGAAGCACAAGATGAGTGGTGGAGTGGGAGGCCCCAACATCTCCACCGGGTCCCCATGTGCTGGAGCAATGTCCTTGCTGCCCCTTCCGTGTGCCATGCGCCTCTCCCACCCCTGCTGTCCCACCTCATCCAGAGCAGAGTTTCCTCTACACCTGCTTGGAGGACGCCTGGTGGGATGGTCCATCCATGCCAGCCTCCCCTCTCCCAGACCAAGGCCCATCTGCGCTCGCACATGCTGCTGTCAGCAGAAAGCAGATGGCACAGCATGCACACCGCGCTGCCCCTGCAGCCGCCCTCCCTTCCTGCGGTGGAGCCTCAGCCTGCCGGGTCTCTCTCCTCTTTCCTGTTCCCTGTCTCTGGGCTTCCTGCACTTAGCACAGAGTCAGGTCTGCTTTTTCCTCCCTCTGACAATTCACCATGATTAGGTAATTACATGGAATTTGTAAGGAAGCTGATGTGACTATGGGCGTGGTTGGTGTTAGATCCACCAGGTTGATGTTTGTTTGCTATTTATCCCGTTTGTCCCCAGTTCTCTCTTTTCCTACCTTCTTTTGGGTTAATTATTGGTATGATTTCATCTTATCTCCTGTGTTAGCTTCTTGGCTCTGCCGCTTCATGTTTTGTGGTTGCTTTGAGGATTCCTGCCTCAATCTTCTGTTTGTGCCAGTCTGCCGTCAGGTGACACTGTCCACTTCACGACAGTCCACTTCCGTGTCCTCTTCTTGGCCCTGTGCTATTGTTCACCATATGTTACTTTTATATGAGTTATTAACCCCACAATAAACCATTATTTTTGCTTTAACATTCAACTTTACTTTTAAAATATGGCAAAAAGTCTTTGATATTTGCCCCATATTTAGCAATCGTGGTGTCTGCGCTCCTTGCGTAGTCCCAGCTGTCCATCTAGGATTGTTTCCCTCTGCCTGGAGGGGTTCCTTTCACATCTCTTGTCGTGCTCTGCTGATGATTAATTCTCTCAGTGTTTCAATGTCTGAAAAATCTTTATTTTGCCTTATTTTTTTACTTTCATTGAGGTAAAATTGACATGAAGTACTCATTTAAAGCACATGATTTGACAAGCTTTAATATTAACATATTGATAACCCCTGAAGCCATCACCTCCATCAAGATAATGAACATGTCCATCACCCCAAGTTCCCTCCTGCCCCCCTTCTCCTACTCCCTACCAATCTATTTTTCTGTATTTTCTAGAATTTTATGTCAGTGGGATCACTGAGTTCATTGGTTGTTGTGGTTTGGATTCTTTCACTCACTGTGATTATTTTGAGATTCATCCATGTTGTTGCACATGTTGACATGGTTCATTTTGTTGCAGAGTATCACTTTTTTTGTGACAAAATAAATGACACAAAATTTACCATTTTAACCATTTTTCAGTGTACAATTCAGTAGCATTAAGTACATTCATGTGTTGTATAACCAGCACCACTATTTCCAGAACTTTTTCATCATCCTCAAATCTTATCTTCTGTGGTATATAATCTGTTGTTAATATCATCCAGTGTTCATTTCAGACACTATTTTATCATTAGCAGTTTGATTTATGTCTTTTTAATAGCAAACATGTTCCCCTTATCATGCTAATTTTTCCTCTACCTTACTGAGCATGTGGATATATAACAGTTATTTTAATGTCCTTGTCTACTAATTCTATCATCTATGCCATTTCTGGGTGTTTTCATCGGTTGCTTTTTCTCTTCATAGGGTCATATTTTCTGGATTTTTTTTCATATACCTCGTAAGTTTAGATTGGATACCAGACATTATGAATTTCACATTCTTGGGTGCTAGATTTTCTTGGTGTTCCTTTAGCTATGTTTAGGTTTTTTTGGGCGATGCTATCAATATACCTGGGAACAGTGTGACCCTTTGAGGCTTGCTTTTCAGCTTGCTTAGGTGGGTTCCAAACAGCCTGGAGTGTAGGCCTCACTGGGCCCCACTTCTGAGGACCCCGTGCAGTGTCTGTGAGGGAGAGGTCTTTCCAGCGTGGCAGCTGTGAGGTCAGGAGTGCCCCACACGTGTGCCGAGCTGGCCACAGCTGTGGACTCCGTGGGACCCCCTGCTGGTCTGCACAGAGCTCTTCCCTGCAGCTCTCCCCCTGCCCCCGGTCTCAGCACCGTGGTTTCCAGCTGCCTTGGCCTCCCCAAACCCCGAATCCTCTCTTCACAACTCGGGGGGATCCCTGGGCTTCGGGTCTCCCTCCCTCTGCTGCAGCTGGAAAACTCCCCAGCAGGCTTCTGGGGCAGGAACACGCTGACTTGTTTCTTTGCTGTGAGCCATCACTGCCTCTGCTGCCTGTTGTCCAGTGACCAAAAACTGTTATTTCACTGTTATTTTGTCTGATATTTTAAGCCATTGCTTAAAACAGGGTGGGAAATCTACCCTTTGGTGGAAGCAAAATTGCTTGACTGCTTATTTTATATTAATTTTTATATTACTTACTGATCACTTGGAAGACAAGCTCATAATGGCTGTATTCTTAATCATAGTTCAAGTGTGTCTCTATCCATGTGGATGGCAGGTGTTCAGATATGAAATGATCATGGCAGGTCATGGGATGTAATGATTGAGAAAACCTGCAGACATCAAAATGTTTTACAAATATTAATTTATGACATCAGGTCCCATTTGCATTTGTAGAGTGACAATTGCCTTGAAGATGAGGGTTTCACATTCATGTTCTTTGTCCCAGTGCAAGTGCATCTCTATCCACATGGGGCAGGCGGGGGTCCAGATGGGCGATGCCTGCTGGGAAGGGTACTGCCTTGATCATGAAATTCACTCAATGATCAGATGCCAAGTGACAAAACCATTGGCGGTGGGGATGACTTGTTTAGCACGTGCTTCAGCGAAACTGGGGCTGGCAAGCATGTACCCAGAGCATTGTTTGTGGACCTGGAGTCCACCATGTCGGTAGGTATGTGGACACTTGGGGCAGCTGTCCTGGGAGGGTGGCACAGCCCTGCTAAAGCCCCCCATGTGTTCCTTGGATCCCCCTGCAGAAGGGACGGACGTACAAGTGTATGCCCGTGGTCACATTAGGTCACACACTGGAAGGTTAGTGCCTGAAATGTCCGTGGGACTCAGGCTCCTAATTGAGAAAAACCTGCTGTGAGGTTGGCCGGCACTGAGAGTCACTCGTGGCCTCCTCGGCCCGGTCAGGTGGTTGTGTAGACCCTGTCTGCAGGGTGCCCGGGCACCAGTCCCTCCTTAGTGCTGTGCGCTCCCTCAGGCTGGGGAACGAGTCTTGACCTGCATCTTAGACATAGAAAGCTCAGTATACAACATTCGTTGGGTTCCTCCAGATTAGAAGTCTGAGGTAGTTTCCGAGGAGAGCTGCAAAGAGAGCACCTTTCAGTGGCCACCAGGGGATGACAGAATGTCACCCTGAAGCCTGTGAGACCCAGGCCACATAGGGTGGCCTGATGGGAGTGCCCTGCAACAGTCATGCTGGGGACTGTCTAGCCTGTAAGGGATTTTTAAATTCCACCCTTGGCTGTAGCTTTGGGGATGGAAGAAACACGCATGTGTAGAGTTGCCTGTGCGCCGGTGTGAGAGCTCTCCTCCCTTCTTGGGGAACCGGTCATGCTGGCATTTGTCCCGCGAGTTGAGTCTTCTCTCCTAGAGCCATCAGGTGCAGCTGTGGTGTATTATACAGAGACGTTATTAGAGTCAGAGGGAATGGAGGGTGGGGCTGAGTCAAAGGTGACTGCAGGCTGGGGTGGGGAGCGGTGGGGACATGCTCCCAGGCCTGGTTCCTGAGGGGCCCTCTTAGGCATCAAAGGCAGACAACGATCCCTGAATATTAAAAACACTCTGGCTTATTGTCTTCAAAGTCAGGGCTCCTCCCACCCCTAAAGCAGGTCATCCGGAGATCGTCAAGGCTACCTGGCAGGGTGGTGTCCAGGGCATTCCATCACCTGGCTGGAGAGCCCACCAGAAGGTCTGCACCCACCAGCTAGGCCTGCTGCCCTCTCTGGCCAGGCACACAGTAAGGGTTTAATCGGTGCTTCCAGAATATGTTACAGACGTAACAACAGAGACCGATGTGCACCATATCCTGGAGGGACGTCTTTAAAACAGTTTACTGAACTTCAACAGGGAGCACTCCACTGAATTTCTTTCCTCAGTGACCCACGTCCCCCCATGACAAGCATTCCCCCTCGCTGCTTCTGGGGTCTTCTGCTTCTCCCTTTTCTATGGGAAAATGCAGAAAGGAGTGAGCTGGTCGGTGACAGTCCCCACAGGCCACCTCAATGGCCAGGGATCAGGAATCCAGACAGAGTCAAGCCCCTGAGTGGGCTCCAGCCCATGGCCTGGAGCAGCTGCACACCCCGATTCTGTGGGAAACCTAAGGCCAATGAGTGCCCACAGCCCCAAACCCCTCGTCCTCCTAGGCCACCATGGTCCCCACACTTGGACCACTCTGACAACTCTTTATTTTCTCCACCCCAGAAACTGCCGTTGATGAGGTGGTAGGAAGGTCTCTGTGCACAGATGCTGCGACAGGGGCCTCAGAGATCTGTCTTGTCTGCTGGCCTCAGCCTCTCGGCCACAGCGCATTCCTGGCATGGCCCCTCATCTGCCACTCCCCTCCCGCTCCTCCCCATCAAACCCCTCCCCAGGCTGCCCTCTACCCCACCAGGCATCTCCCCAAGGCCCCTGTGTCCTGGTAGCCTGGCCACTGGCCGCCCAGCCCAGTAGGACCCAAGGCCCGAGCACTTGAGCCGAAAACGACCCTGCGTAGCCGAGCACTCCACTCTTGCCCCCGTGCTCAGGGCTCCCTCCCCACCTCCTTAAGAGCCCCCTCTGACCTCCCAACCCCTCTGTGCCAGTGCTCCCAGTGCCATTCCCACAGCACCCCTCCTGACTCTCCGCTCTCTCCCTCTTCCTGCACCCCCAGCTCAGGCCCCGCTCCCACCAATGGCCTGGATCCACTGGATCCACGCTCTGCCCTGCCTCTCCGCCTGCCCTTCCTCTCTCAGCCCCCTCCCCACTTCCCACCTACAGGGCTGCAGGGCAAGGACACTGCAGCTGGCACCCAGGGCCCCCCAGCCTGCTCAACCCTTACTGCTCCAGCAAGGCCAGCTGCACTGGCCTCCTCCCTTCTGTTACTGTCGGTTTGTCTAGCCATCTCCCTCCCTGGACCAAGAGCATGTCCACCTCGCAGTCCCACTGCGTCCCCAGCGCTACAGCCGGCCTGGCACCCAGAATCCTCAGCGCATGAGCCCCAACACCCCTCGAGGGAGGAGGGCTCTGTTCCCAGTTTCTCCTTCCTTCTGGAAACTCACACATCGATTCCTCAGCTCAGCCGCTAGTCCACCCACCCCTCCCCTGACCTGCCCCTCGGCCCTGCCCCACTCCTCCCTGGCCCAAGCTCCAGGTGGCACCTGGAACTTCCAGGTGGGCGACATGGGGAGGGGCAGGAAGGAGGGTGAAGCCACACCACGTGTGGGATCTCAGCTCTCCCTCACACACCCCTAGAAACGCCTGGAAGGTACTCTCAGCTCAGGAACCAGGCAGAAAAGAAGAGTCACAGTTTGTCCTCCAGACTGCCCACCCAGGTGGCCGACAGCATCTCAGAGGCCGAGGCGTTTCTCATACCCAGGGCTCTGCTCTGCACAGTGCACCACGCTGCCCCTTCCCTGCCCCTCGGTCTGCTGTCCTCCTCTGGGGTGGGGACACCTCCACAGAACTGAGTCTCACCCAGCTGAGTTAGCCTCGGGGACAGGGGTGTTGGTCCCGTTGCAGAAGGACTGCGAGTTGTCTCTAATAAAGCGAGCCCTGAAATCCTGTCCTCAGTCTCTAAGCTGATGGCAGGGATGGCCCGCAGGGTCCTGCCCTTGCCGCTCAAAGCTGCTCTGGCTTTCTGGGGCCACGGCAGTTTCCATGGAAACAAGTGAGTGCACCAACCCCCAGAGATAAAACAATAAATGCAACCTATAGAAGGAGAGAATGGGCAGCCAGAGAACCCAAGAGACCCCGGGGGCCTGGGAGAGAGAGGTGAGTGTGGGGCAGCAGGGCCATGGAGCAGGACCACAGATGCCACAGGCCTGGGGCCTAGGAAAAGGAGGGCCTTGCGGGGGCTACTGTTCTTGTCAGAAAGAGGCCCTGGAAGTCAGAGAGACACAGAGAGAGCAGACAGAGTGTGGGTCAGTGAGGAGGCCAGCACTCGAGTACCTGGGGCCACAAAGGACAGGGGACATGGGGACCCAGGACCCTGGCACTCCCTCCCACAGGGGCCCAGCCTGCCCTCCACCCAAACGTCGGCCATTCTCGGGCTGTCTGAGAGAGCCCTGGAGCTTCTGGCCAAGGAGCCAGCCCAGAAGGTTCAGCTGCAAGTCAGAGGGTTTGTGATAGCACCTGGGAGCAGAAGGGACAAACACATGGGGAGGAGGCAGTTGGAGCTGCACCATGACACCTCGTCACCAGCACCTGTTTATGCCCCAGTCATGACCCTCGAGAGCGAGGAGGCTCCTCACACCCATGCCCAGTGCTCTGCCACTCCGGCCTCTGCACCCTGAGTGTCCAGGGCAGCCAGGGGATGCCACGCTGACTCCCGTCTCACGTCCCGCAACCCGAGGAGGGAAGCTCATCTGGCCAGACTCCAGAGCAGGACTTGGGGCGAGTGGGGTACAGATGAGGGGGTGGCAGGAAAGCCTCTGCCTGCCCAGCTCCCTGAGCGCTTCCCTGAGGCCGGACAAACCATGAGCACAGGCACCAAAGCAGTCTTGTTCCCGGGTTTGTGGAACGAAGGCAGGAGCGCAGAGGAGAGGAGAGGCTGGGGCAGCAAAAGTCCCAGATGAGGCCCAGCCTACTCGGCCTCCCTGGGGCACCCACTCTGCATCCACCCGATCCGCAGGTGCTCTCTCCAGGTCGGCAGCCAGGCCGAAGCTGGGGACTGCAGCCCCAGGGTCGGGCCCTTGGATGGCCTAGCGGGTCCTGGGACAAGACCGACGGAAAGGCCTGGCCACTGAGGGCCAAGGCCACCCCGTGCCCGGCGCTGCCCCCTCCCCATCCCTGCCACCTCGCCACCGGGGCCACAGGGGCGGGGAGCACCGGGCCCAACTCTGACCTCTCGTCTCGGGCACGCTCGATGGGGGCAGACACGGCCGCAGGGGGCTGGGGCTCGCTCGGCAGCCTCTGTTCAGCACACGGACGGAGCATCTGGAGGACGGCAAGGGGCGCCACGTGCAGGGTCAGCAGGGCCACCGGGCTCCTGCAGAGACAGACACCCTGCGCAGGGAGACCTCCTCGCCCGGGCCGGGCGGCTCGGCGACAGCGGGCGGGCGTGGCCGCCCCCCTCAAGACCCGACTCTGCCCTGGGCCTCAGGGGCTCCGGCAAGGGCGAGGGGTGGAGAGCAGGGGTGTCGGGGGTCTCCAAGCGTGCAGCCCCGCCCGCGCCCACTCACTGAACACGTTGGGTCGATGGCGCCGTCCGCCGCCTGCGCAGCTCGTCCGGGTCCATCTCCTGGGCGCTCAGCGCCTTCTTCGGCCGCAGCGCGAGCTTCTGCAGGGCCGCCTCCTGTACCTGGGCGCGCCCCCGGCGGGGGCCGGCGCCCAGCGCCTCCATCTGCGCGGCCGCGCGAAGGTGCGCCCCCTGTCGGCCCCTGAGCCCGCCCCGTGCCATCCGCTGGCCCCGCGCTCTCCCCGCCCCCGACCACGGCCTCGCCCGCCGCCAGCCCCGCCCCGCCCCGCCCCGCCCCGCCCCACTATGCGCTCCCACAGCGCTCTCTAGCGTCCGGTTCCCACTAGGGGCCGCGCCTCGCTGGCCCTAATGAACGGCCTCTCCTTATGCGCTCGCGCAGTCCTTGCCGGGACAAGTCGGCCGCCCAGAAGTTTGGCGCGCAGCTGTCCCTCCCTGCGCACGCGCCGCCAGAGGCGGAGACGCAAAACTTGGCCGTCGTTTTGCGCAGGCGCCTTCAGAGGTAGAGGCTCCCATTGGTTGCGGCCCGTTTCCCGCCCAGTCAGGGGACGAGACGCCACGCGCAGCTTGATGACGACATTTGGGCGCTCGGTAACTGAACGGCAGCCTCTGTCCCTGAGGCAAGCGACGCTGGGGACCCCATACGTGAGTGGCGGGAACCGTGCGCGGGACCGCCCCGCGTCCTAGCTGCCTCCCCGAACCTCCGCCGGAGCCGTCGCCGTTCCTCCGCGAGCCCCGGGCCGGGCCAGGCCGGGCCGGCAGCGCTCCCCTGCCACCTTCCTGCCGCCTCCCGCGCCCGTCCCGGCGGTGCTCGGTTACCGCGCGGTGAGCGGGCCGGAGGAGGGGAGCTCCGATTAAAGTGGAGCCTCGGGTCAGCCAGAGGTGTGGCCCCCGAGCCCTCCTCCCCGTGTGGCTCGATCTCCGAACCTCAGTTTCCCCATCTGTAGGAGGGGCCGCCGAGGCTCGCCTCACAGGACGCCGGTGAGCCGGAGCGGGAGCAGAGCGGCCGCGGGGAGGGGTGGTGCGACCGGCGTCGCTGGGCGCTGCGGCTCTCGGAAGAGCCCGCTGAGGCGGGAGCCGCTCCAGAGGGCGGGGCGGGAGGCGCGGGAGGCGTGCTGGCAGCCGGGCCCAGGCGGAGAGACGCCTGGGTCGCGCCTGCGGCCTCTTCCTCCCGCCGCTGCCCGGGTGGCGCCCCTGAGCGCGGGTGCTCTCCTCTCTTCTCACCTCCGCGCCACCGCATCGCTCTGGAGCGGGCGCCCTCTTCCCGGGAGCCCTGGGCCCCGTCCTGCGGCGGGGCTTCCGTCTTCCTCAGCCGGCGTTCACAGCAGGGCGCACTGCCGGGCGGCGGACACGCGCGTGTCCGCTCAGCCCTCGGCCGCCGCCGCAGCCCGCCTTCGGCGTGGGCACAGCCCTCCGGGGGACCCCGCCTCCGGTCTACTCGTCCGGGCCTGGGTCTTCCGTGTGGGGCCGGGGCGGAGGCGGGCGTCTGCGGAGCTGGTCCCGTTATCCTGACGGCTCTTGCAGAGGCTCCCTGGGCGCGCTGTCCCCCCGAGCCCCCGTTCAGCCGAGGCGACACGGAGGCCATGGCCGCCTGTCCCCTGAGAGACCGCGAGCAGGTCTGTGTGTGTGGCTCCCGGCCCTGCCCGTTACCCGCCGGCCAGGGCGAGGGGCTCGGCTTCTCTCCGTCTCCGGCTGCTCGTCTGTGCGGCGCCGGGGCTGGTGTGAGGCCGGGCTTTCTGTTCTCGCTTAATTAAGAAGCCAGAGGTTTACAGCCCCTGCGCTTGCTGCCTCCCAGCCACGCGGCGTCCGTCTCTCCTGTGCCCGGAGGCCCTGGGGGAGACTCTGCTTCCGCGCCCGTCCAGGCGGCAGCAGCTCCCTGGGGCTGTGGGACGGGGGCTGCGTCTCCCGCCTGTCCTCCGCGGCTGCTCTGCAGCGGCCCCCCGACTGGAGGCTCTCGCGGTGTCTGCAGAGTCCCGTCCCCTCAGTGCCTAGCGGGGCAGGGGCGCTGGGGGCTGTCTGTAGAGGTCTGCCTGCCCCCCAGGGTTGAGTGAGAAGTGCTGGGGAGCCCTTCCACCAGCCCGGCTCCTGGCAGGGCTGTGCCAGCGCCACCCAGCGTTGGCGAGGACCCCCCTCGAGCTTGGTGAGGCTGGCGCTGTGCACGCGGGAGAGGCGCCTTCCGTGGGACGCGGGCCTGGCCTGCAGCGGGTGGTCACCAGCCTGTCCCTGTGTTACACTGTGAGGCGGGCAGCGTTCTGCGGAGGCAGGTGCTGAGGTTTCCTCTTGCTTCCACAGTGCTTTCCTGAGACGGCGGTTTCCACCTCCACGGGAGCTGTCATGGCATTCCCTCACCTGCAGCAGCCCAGCTTCCTACTGGTGAGTGTGGCATGAGGACATTCGTGTAGCCGAGGGACTGGAGCCTGCTTTCCACAGGCTGGAAGAACTCTCCCGTGGGTGTTCTGGGGCGTGTGATGGGAGTAACACTGGACTGGCTTAGAATCCTTAGGTTTGACTCTGCCTCCTGTTGGTGCAGGACCTTGGGGTTACTCAACCGCTAAGCCCTGGTTGTCTCATCTACAAGACGAATTGATTCAAACGCCGTTTTCTTATTTCCCAGGGTGTGGGGAAGAGCAGTGAAAAGGATGTAGGTCCGAATTGTCACGTCTCGTAATTCCTTACACAAAAGTGAGGTGTTTTAATAATCATGACTGTTGTCAGTGAAAAATGGAGGGACACGGCTATGCTGGGGGCCACCAGAACTATACTTAAGCATTAAGCATAATCCTGAGAAGTTAGTGTGAGGCGGATGTCAGTGGCGAAAGTTTCTAATTTCACTTCCTAGAAGATGCTTTCCGTAAACTTTTACTTGGGACGTTCTTCCTCAGTGCACCCTCTGGAGCCAACAGATCTGCCCCATGGCCTGAACAGCTCAGGTCTCCGCCTCTGCCTGAGCTCTGTGGACTCTGCCCCCATTAGCAAGTGGACAAACCCTCTTGGTTAAAATTCTGGCATTTCCTCCGGATGTTTATCCATTTGCATGGAGGCTTCTTTTCTTCGTGGAGTCAGGACACATAGTGCTTTCCTGCGCCCCGTGACCTCAGGTATATGTCCTCAGTCCTTGTCCTCGATGTTCTCTCTCCATCACCTTCATGATTAGTGTCGGCACTTGGCTGAAACTATCTGCGGTTTTTAGCCTGCCTTATTTCTTTTTTTCTTTTGCTGAGGAACGTTCGCCCTAAGCTATTATCTGTTGCCAATCTTCCTCTTTTTGCTTGAGGAAGCTTTACCCCAAGGTAATATCTGTGCCAGTCTTTCTCTACTTTGTATGTGGGTCACTGCCACAGTACAGCTGCCAATGAGTGGTGTAGGTCCTGGGAACCGAACCTGGGCCACCAAAGCGGAGCGTGCCAAACTTAACCACTAGGCTATGGTGCAAGCTCTTGCCTTATTTCTTAAGGTGATGAATTTAGTAGGTTCATTATCTACTGAGTAGAGGACATCTTGGTTAAGAGGACTTAAATGACAACAAATGACACCATCATACTATTGGTCATTCTCACTGGTGATCACAGTGGGGTGAATCAAGAGTGGTCAGTCATGGGAAATCTCCAGTTCATGTGTGCACACTGGATGAGTGCTCTGTGGTCTTTGAGGGGTGCCCTACACAATAGGGGTCCTCTCCTGCTGTGGGGTTGACCCTGGAGCTGACCCCTTGCTTTCGGATCAGATGGAAGTCACTTTTGTTATGCTAATGTGCAGTTCTCTCAGGTAACTGGAGGTGCCTGAAGGAGGGTGCTGGGAAGCAAGCCTGAGGATCACTGGTCTAGAGAGCATAGGACCTTGCCTCTCTTCTAGTAGCATCCTTTAGGCCACTGACACATACATGACCTGATGGATGAGGTGTTGGAGAATCAGGCCAGTGGTGTGTGTCTGAGTCCTGCCCAGCATTTGGATTTCTCTTTTGACTTGAGCCAGAATATCAGCAAAAGCTGCAAGATGAATATGCTCCTGATTTTTTTGATTTGTTCTGTCTTCTAGGCTAGCCTGAAAGCTGACTCTGTAAATAAACCCTTTGCTCAGCGCTGCCAAGACTTGGTTAAAGTCATTGAAGATTTTCCAGCAAAGGTACAGCTCTGCTAGTGTCTCTGGGATGTGACTCAGACACTCCTTAAGAAACGTTATTACTGATCCTCACGTCTGAGCACTGGCCTGTGGAGGCCTGACCTGGTATTGTGACTGTCACGTTTATAGACACGTTTAAACATGTGAACACGTAAACCAGGGGTCCTCGACCGTAGATGCTTGTGTCCTATGTGGGATACTTGGCGATGTCTGGAGACATTTTTAGTTGTCAGATGCATATAGTGCTACTAGTATTGAGTCGGTGGGAGCTAGGCATGCCGGTAACCATCTCACAGTGCACAGGACAGCCCCCACAACAAAGAAGTGTCCAACTCAAAATGTCAGCAGTGCCAAGGTTGGAAACCCTGATGTAAATACTGAAAACGTATATTTACGTCACATGTGGAATTGTCAAATAGTAAGGGTAAGTAAGTGCAAGAAGTTGGCCTGGACAAGGAGTTACTACCAAATGACAGTAAGTCATAGTTTCAAGGGCTCACTCTGAGACAGGAGGTTGAGGCCCTTTTTAATAAAACTCTCTTCAGATCAGAAATTTCTGACATTTTTTTAAAAACCTTTTAATCATAGACTGACTTCATTAATTGGCCGACACGTGAAGCAGTCTTGCTTGCTATGCCACGCAACCACAGCGAAAGAATCCAAAGCTGCTCCTCCTGTTGGCACTGTTGTGCCAGGGTTCCTGTGGGTCTCTGAACCAGGGAGTGACATCCTCAGAGCACTGGGCCCGAGAGGGAGGTGGGCAGCATGTGGTGCAAGACTAGAGCTGGGCGGGGAGGCCCACATGGCACACAGCCCGTCCATGGGCACTGGTCCTCGGCGAGCCTGCCCAAAGCCTCACTGGCATGCTGTTTCAGGAGCTGCAGACCATCTTCCCATGGCTGGTAGAGAGCATCTTCGGCAGCTTGGATGGCGTCCTCGTTGGCTGGAACCTCCGCTGCTTACAGGGACGTGTGAGCCCTGTAGAGTACAGCATTGTGATGGAATTTCTAGACCCTGGGTAAGTAGGTTTGTCACCTGAGGGGCTGGGTGTTTTCCTGTTGTGACCCCCCCCCCTTTTTTTTTTTTAGGAAGATTAGCCCTGAGCTGACATCTGCAGCCAATCCTCCTCTTTTTGCTGAGGAAGACTGGCCCTGAGCTGACGTCCATGCCCATCCTTCTCTACTTTTCTTTTCATGTGTGGGATGCCTGCCACAGCATAGCTTGACAAGCAGTGCGTAGGTCCATACCCGGGATCCAAACCAGTGACCCTGGGCCACCAAAGCAGAACGTGCAAACTTAATCACTGCACCACCAGGCCAGCCCACCCCATTTTTAAATCACTCTATTTTTCAAAGTTAAAAAACAATCAAAGCAAGATGGTTTGTAGTTCATTTGCCCTGTGCTTGTTGGTTTCATTTCATCTTCAGTGGCCCGATGATGAAGCTGGTCTATAAACTGCAAGCTGAAGACTATAAGTTTGATTTTCCGGTCTCCTACCTGCCTGTAAGTACACCATGTGAGGACAGCCATGCTGGGGGCGGAGAGCCCTATGCAGCGGCTGCGGTAGTGGTGGGTGGGCCAGCCCTCAGAGGGGCTGTGACAGTGGGCAAGAGAAGCCACAGTGTCTGTTCAGGGCCCAGGAGGCATCACAAGTTGCAGCTTCAGTGGTTTTTATAAAGATCACTCCAAACTCTGCCAATGGGGAAAGCGCCATGCCGCCTGGTGATAGGCAGGGCCGTGTGACTGGTCACTTTGTTTTTCCAGGTTTGTAGTCCTGCAGGGCAAATTAAGGGGTGACTTGCTTGGTGGGTATGAGAAGCACAGGAGATGGGATTTATCAAGAGCCTGGCTACACTCAGACACATGCACAGCTGCTGTCCTTGCTGTTTGCACATCTTTGTGAAGGCTCCTTTGCTCAAGTGCCACGCAGAGACAGCACTGGTCCCACGGGCAGGGTCTCTGTACTGGTCTCCTCAACAGCCTTCCCAAAGGGCTGTGCCACATGTGGGGCACCGTGCCGGGACCTGCCCACAAACCCGCCTCCCTCTCCCCGCAGGGTCCCGTGAAGGCCTCCATCCAGGAGCGCGTGCTCCCAGACAGCCCTCTGTACCACAACAAGGTCCAGTTTCCCCCGCCTGGGGGCCTCGGTCTGAACCTGGCTCTCAGTATCCTTTTTGTCAGCCCTGAGGGTGGGAGGCTGTGGGTGGCCAGCACAGTGCTGGGGGGTGGCCAGCAACCGTGCTATTTGCCCCTAACACTGCCTTCAGGTCCGTTTGAGTATTACCTGTTCTTCTTTGCGTTGAGCCTCATCACTCAGAAGGTACAGAAGCGATGCCTGTGAGCGGTTTGCTTTTGCAAAGCCCCTCGTGAAGGGTGGGGGCCATGACCCCGGGCTCTTGTTTTCACACGGAGAAGAGGGAGCTTGGATTTGCCCGAGTGCCACCTGTCGGCCCTTCCTTGTCTTCTGTTTCTCCTTTTCCTTTCCCGCCTCCTTTCTGCGGGTCCTCCTTTCATTCTGCCTCCAGCCTTTGCCCTTCAAGCCATCCTTACTTAGTGAGGACGACAGGCTGGTGGGCAGACTTACCAGCCAGTGTGGGGTGACCTGAGCACCCCAGGTGGCGGTCAGGGAGGCTTCCCACAGAAGGTGCTTGCTGGGCGTGGGGTCAGGGTGGAGGTGCCGGGGTGTTCACATGCTGGCAGGACTGAGGGGTCTAGTGAGGCCCTCTGCAGTGGGAACTTTTCTGGCATTGCCCTGGGTGCTCGTGGGCCGGCCTCGGGGACACAGCCCACGTCCCACGGCCTCCCTGCATTGAGTCAAGCCTGCGATTGCTGGGGTCAGCAGCCTGGGGTGACACCCAGAGCCACACGCTAATGTGAGTTTCATTTTCTAGCCACTCCCCGGAGCCCTGCACATTCGTACTTCAGACTGTGCCTATTTCATCCTGGTGGACAGGTACCTCTCATGGTTTCTGCCCACAGAAGGCAATGTGCTCCCCCTACTCTCCTCCAGTCCGGGGGCGCCCAGCCCCTCACCAGCTCCCAGGTAAGGCTCTTGGCCAGTGCCTGAGGTGGCCAATGCCTCCTGTTAGCCGTTAAGGCCTGGCCCTTCCCCGAGGCAGTGGCCCAGTCAGTGGGCACTGCTTATGGGGACGATGGTGCCACTCTTTGTCCAGGGTTCCCTGATTTTTCTTATACCTGAGATTCCCCATCTTCACCTGCCGAGGCAGACTGGAGGGTGAGGGTGAGGAGGACATCTGTATTTTGGTTTTCGGGAGCCATCCCTGCGCTGTCAGGTCCTGTGGCCTCATTGACAGGGCCTGGCTCTGATGTGGGAACAGGCTGTGTTCTGCCTGTAGCAGCCCCCATCACATGCAGCACCCAAGCCTCACACTGAGGCAGTGAGCAGGGTGGCAGATGACTTGAAGGTGAGAGCTGATTGATGATGTTGGGCCGATGGTTCTGGAGAGAAAGAACTTGTAGGCAGGCCATGGAAGGTTGACCCATGGACAAATGAGAATAGTAGGAATCTGTGTGGGCTCCAGGACCAAGTCTTGGCCTGAACCAGAGGCCTTGGGGTGAAGAGCCTTTTGTGTCAATCCAAGCAGGCTGGACTGTGCAGGAGGGGAATGAGCACCAGCCTGAGCCCAAGGGTGAACTGGGGACTGCTGAGCCCTAAACGTGGGGCCTCTTGGCCAACTCTCCCCAGGAGACCCCTCTGCCCCGGCAGCTGCCGCCTGTGCTCCTCTGAGCCCTCCTCCACCTCACTGGCCCCTTGCCTTCCCTGGGAGGCTGCAGGCAGGCTCTTTCCTGCAGGTGCTGGTCACTCACATCTGCTGGTCCATGCCATGCCATTACCCCAAATTCCCACGTGTGGACAGATGCCCCCAAGGAAAAGGCGTTGAAAGTGGGGGCACAGAAGTGGGGAGAGGCTTCCCTGGCATTGGTGATGCTGCGGCCGAGAAGGAGGACTTGGGTGGGCCGGGTTCATTCCCTCTCCAGGGCAGACTTCAGCTGCCAGGCAGTTTTCTAGGCCCAATTTTGTTTGCTGTTTCAACATACAATTTCAGACTTACAGAAAAGTTGCTGCACACAACATTAAGAACTTTCAGAGACTCTTCACCCAGATTTTTTAATTGTTTCATCCTCTCTCAATTTATCTGCATAGGTTTCTTTCTGCGCCATGTGAATAAGTTGTAGATGTGATGCCCCGTAACCTCTTAATGTTTCAGAGTGTGTTTCCTAAAAGCGGTGCATTCTCCTTCATAACCACAGCACTTCCATCCAGATCAGGGAGTTCGTATTGCTACCAGGCCACCATCTAATCCTCAGACCCCACTCAGGTTTCACCAGCTGCCCTGCTAATGTCTGCTGCCTGGCTGGCACCCAGAGCAGGTCCACTCGCTGCATGCAGTTGTCACTTTAGTGACCGTCAGTCTGGAGCGGTCCCTCAGTCTTTCCTTACCTTCACGCCTTTAAAGTGTGCAGCCTGGGTGTGGGTGTTCTCAGGTGTTTCCTTTGGATCAGGCCCAGGGTGGGTGTTGGAAGGAGCACTGCAGCTGTGGCCCAGGGTGTCTGTCCCCCATTACTGGTGACATTAGCTTGATCACTGGGCTAAGGGGTGTTGGCCAGGTTTTCCTGCTGTAAAGTTAAAGACTTTGTGCCCAAATTAATTAACAAGGGGGATTTAGTGGGAAAATATACTAAGACTATGCAGTTATCACTAGTGTTAGCATCCCCTGATGATCCTCAGCCAGATCAGCTATTAATAAGTTGGTTGCCAACTGATGCTTTTCTGATTTCCTCACTCTTACATGTATTAGTGGGTACCCTATGGTAAGGAAGACTTTTGTCTTCTATTTATTTGTATGTATCAACATGGACTTGGGGGTCATTGTATGATTGAACAGACTGTAATCATTACTGCTGTCATTGATTTTGAAGTCCAGATCGCCCCTGCTTATGCCAGCAGGAGTCCCTAACTAAGGCCTGCTTCTGTGTCTCCCTCAGGACGCCAGCCATGCCTTTTGCTTCCTATGGCCTCCACCACACCAGCCTCCTGAAGCGACACATCTCTCATCAGACATCTGTGAATGCAGACCCTGCCTCCCATGAGATCTGGAGGTCAGAAACTCTGCTCCAGGTGAGAGCCAAGGCAGCTCTTCTCTGCTTCCATTTCAAATAAACTGCTCAGCCACCTTCTACCCTGTGGGGCAGAGGCCTAAAGACTGCCCCTCATCCTGTGGGTGGTTCTAAATTGTTAGTATTTTCCTACTGTGATGTTTAGAAAACAGAGATGGAAGAAATTTGCCCACCTGTCTAACCTATATGTCATTGGGAGTGTTTTTCATCCCAGGATTCCCTGTCCACAGTTTTGTTTTTCTCATGGTGATGTAATAGCTGTGCAGTCTTCTAGTTTCCAATGGATCCGTGTAAATGCTCTCCCCACCCCACCTGACCTGGCCTTTCTGACCCATTCCCATGTCTATGTTTCCTGGGATCACCATCCTGTGGGTATAAACCCTACGCCAGCAACATTTTTATGACGCTGAGTGGAGAGGTCCCTCAAAGACTTCACCTCAGTCGGCAGGCAGCCCCCAGCCCTTCCATGTCAGGGGATCCAAAAGGGTGGTGGAGGGGCCGGCCTGGTGGCGCAGCGGTTAAGTTCACACGTTCCACTTCTTGGTGGCCAGGGGTTCACCGGTTCGGATTCTGGGTGTAGACATGGCACTGCTTGGCAAGTGCCATGCTGTGGTAGGCGTCCCACGTATAAAGCAGAGGAGGATGGGCATGGGTGTTAGCCCAGGGCCAGTCTTCTTCAGCCAAAAACAGGAGGATTGGCAGTACTTAGCTCAGGGCTAATCTTCCTCCAAAAAAACCCCCAAAAAACAAAAGGGTGGCGGCGGGACCCTTTGTCTGCCCATATGCGGGCTCCAGACCCTCCCTCAGGCATGGGCTGGCTCATTTCCACAGTGCACCGCTGGCACCCCCCAGGCTTGAGTGTCTCTTCCAAACACATCTTGGAGGAATTTGGCTGGTTCTGACCCTGGATTCTGGAGTTGTTGAGTTGGTAACTGCAAGCATTGCTTGTTGACAGCCTGGAATGTGTATAAAATGGGACTCTGTCCCCCCTACCCTGTACGTCACTCTTGGCGTGTGGGTTGCTGTGCTTTTTGAGGCTTCCATGTTGTTGTCACAGCAGCACCGGGAGGTCGGACAGCTGGAATTATCATCTGTGTTCACAGAAGGGTCTCCTGGTGCTTCCAGTGGCCCACACTGATGTGGCCTTCGCTCTGCCAGCCTGTGAGGAGGGCAGGCCACCAAGATGAGCTTACAGGGCAGAACTGGAGGGTTATTTCCTGGACTGAAATGCTCGTGCTCTTTTTTTTTTTTTTTTTAATTAAAGTTTTTAGGACTTGTGGTAAAATACATAAAATTTACCACCTTAACACTTTTAAAGTGTACACTCAGTAGTGTTAAATGTGTTCACATGGTTATAATGTATCTGCAGAACTTTGTCATGCTGTAAAACTGAACCTCTATACCCATTAAACAATAATTGCTCATTTACCCCTTCCCCCAGCCCCTGGCAACCACCACACTACTTTCTGTCTCTGTGAATTTGACTACTCTAGGTATCTAGATGAGTGGAATCACACAGTATTTTTTTTTTAGGACTGACTTATTTCACTTAGCATAGTGTCTTCAGGGTTCATTCACATTGTAGCATGTCAGAATTTCCTTCCTTCAGGCCGAATAATATTCCATTGTATGGATATACCACATTTTGTTTATCCATTCATCTGTTGATGGTCACTTGGGTAGCTTCCAGTTCTTGGCTACTGAAAATAATACTGCTATTAAGACGGATATGCAAATATCTCTTTGAGACTCTACTTTCAGTTTCTGGGAGGTATATACCCAGAAGTGTAATTGCTGGACCATCCAGTAATTCTCTTTAATTTTTTGAGGAACCACCTTACTGTTTTCCACGGTAGCTGCACCACTTTACATTCCTTCCATTAATGCACAAAGGTTCCGATTCGTCTGCATCCTCACCAGTGCTTGTTATTTTCTGTGTTTTGATTATAACTATCCTCATGGCTATGAGGTGGTATCTCATTGTGATTTTGGTTAGCATTGTCCTAATGATTAGTGGTGTTGAATATCTTCTCAGGTCCTTATTGGCTGTTTGCCACTTGTCCTCTTTGGAGAAATGTCTATTCAAATCCTTTGCCTATTTTTGAATTCAGTTGTTGTTTTATTTTTGTTGCTGAGTTTTAGGGTTTCTCTATATAGCCTGATATTAATCCCTTATCAGATATGTAATTTGCAAATATTTTCCCCCATTCTGTGGCTTGCCTTTTTATTCCGTTGATAGTGCCTTTTTTTTTTTTAAAGATTTTTTTTTTTTCTTTTTTTCCCCCCAACCCCCCCCCCCCCCCCCGGTACATAGTTATATATTCTTCGTTGTGGGTCCTTCTAGTTGTGGTATGTGGGACGCTGCTTCAGCGTGGTTTGATGAGCGGTGCCATGTCCGCGCCCAGGATTTGAACCAACGAAACACTGGGCCGCCCACAGCGGAGCGCGCAAACTTAACCACTCGGCCACGGGGCCAGCCCCTTCGTCGATAGTGCCTTTTGATGCACAAAAGTTTTTAATTTTCATGAAGTCCAGTTTGTCTATTTTTTTCCTTTGTAGTGTGTGCTTTTGGAGTCGTATCTAAGAAATCATTGCCAAATTCAATGTCATGAAGTTTTCTCCCCGTTTGCTTCTAAGAGTTTTATAGTTTCAGCTCTTACATTTAACTCTTTGATCCATTTTGAGTTATTTTTTGTATGTGGTGTGAGGTAAGGGTCCTGCTTATTCATTTGCATGTGGAGATCCTGGTTGCTGGCAGCATTTGTTGAAAAGACTGTCCTTTCCCCATTAAATGGTGGTGATGCCTTGTTGAACATCATTAGACCAGCTAATACTCTTTTGCAGGTTTTTGTTGAAATGTGGCTTCATCATTATTCCTTGGAGATGTACCAAAAAATGCAGTCCCCTCATGCCAAGGTATGTTGCCACAGCCTTTTCCCATCTCCTGCTCTGGCCCTGGTGTGCCTGGTCAGCCTGCTGCTTCCTGTCCTCGATCGCAGCTACTTTCTGAGGGCTGGATAGTGGGAAGCAGAAACCCACCTTCACCCCTCACTGAGTTGCTGAACAGCAGGTGGGTTTTGTTCTGTGGTGGGTTTGCACCCTAGGGCTGGAGGCCTGTGCTCTCTGGGGTCCTCCCCGTGCTAATCCCAGAGCCGCCTCCCTGGCAGCATGAGCAGATGAAGTTGTGGTGCTTGTGTTCTGGGGCTGGGGGAGCTGTGATGCCTCTGGGAGTCACGTCCAGGTCTGTCCCCTCTACCGTCACAGTGCCTCCTGCTTTCCCCCTGAGGTGGCCCCTGGCAGACCCAGCCCACCCTGGTGCCCACGCTGCCCTCCACTTCCTCTAGAGCGTTGACAGGCAGCCATTTTGGGGGTGGGTGGGGTCTGACACCTTCCCACACACGCCCTGGCCTGTCCTCTCCTCGCTTTTCCCCCATCTCTTGTTGGGCAGCACACTGTGTGCTGCTGAAGGCAGCATTGGCCTGTAACTGCGTCCACAGCTTCTGTGCACCAGTTTGTTCCTCACACTTGGCTTTTGTCACTGCCAGATAGAATTCTCGAGGGCTTCCCTAAGAATTACGGATCCTGGGTGAAAATTGAGGAGGGCAGCCTGCAGGTTTTGCTGTGTGATTCTTGGGAGAAGCCGTGGTTCTCCTGCTTCAGAGCCTTGGCCACCAGTTCTGCGGCCCCAGTGCTCTGCTGTATGGACGCTGGGGGTGTGCAGCCCCTGCCACTGCTCTCTTAAAGTGCAGGGCACCGTAAATCTCCATCCTTGGCGTCACATGGGAGGACGAGGAAAGCCAGGACTCTGTCCTGGACCTCTCATGTTGCAAAGCCCCTGCACTGCCCTCTTGCTTCCAGAGCAGACTTGCTGCATGTTCCTGGCCAGTGCATGAGTAATCGGGCCAGGGGGCTTCTCCCCTGGGGTCCTGGGAGCCTTGCTCAGCCCCTGTGCGTGTGGCTTGATCTGCAGAGGCCGCTTTGCTGTATTGCCTTCCTGTCTGCTCTTTCTGTCTCCTGAGCCGGTGGAAGCACGCCCATCTTAATTTTTAGTAGTAGATCTGCCAGCCAAAAGGCCTTCTGCACTGTGTGTCTCCTGGGAGCCCTGGGGTCAGTGTTCCTGGTGTTAGGGATGCAGGAGGTGCAGCTCCTGGAGGTCCCACAGTGGGTCCATGGCTGGGCAGGGTCCCGTGTATACTGCTCCCAGAGGCCCAGGCCTCCATTGACCCCAGCTTGCCGAGTGGGGCTTCTGGAGGGGCCAGTCGTAAGGACAGCCACAGCCCTGCAGCCTGCAGACCACTGTGGGGCCTGCCTTGCGTTCCTGCAGGTAGGGGCAGGGACCCAACGGGGGACCTGTGTGTTCCCTCAGCCCTCCCTGAGAGCTGCAGCCAAGCCCAGGATTGGCTGGAGGAAGGCTGTGAAGGGCCCCCACCTCATTGCTCTGCTCCTTCCCAGCCCTGCTCTGCGTGTCTCTGGCTGTGCCTGTTTCCTCAGAGTCTGGCACATGCGCTCTGACCTCTCCTCTGTGAAGCCCAGTGGGGCATGCTGCTCAGGTGGGAGGCTGGCCCTCACGGGGCAGGATGTGTGCGGGGCCGGCTCTGAGCTGTGCTTGGCTGAAGGGGGCTGCTTCAGCAGGCCTCGATGCTGCAGCAGGTAGGGCTAAGGGTCCTGGGCTGGGAGCCAGATAGCATGCCCTCTCAGCTGTTGTCCCCGGTGTCCATGGCTGTCCCAGCTTCAGGGTTCTAGCCGCCTCAGGGTGTGTGTGGCCGTGGTCAGATTCTCAGGGACTTCTGACATTGGAACTGATGGAAGGCTCTGTATCTGGAGGGTGGAGGTCCTGGTGAGGTAGAGGCTGATCTTCCCAGAACTAGAACGGATGAGTGTTTGGGCCACTTGAGCTATTTCTGGAATGTGGGGTGTAGAGGGTGCCAGGTGAGCCTGTGCTGCCTTTGGGAACCCATCCCCAGGCAGAGGGATCCGTTCAGGACGTGACACTGATTGGATGTTAGAGCCAGGAATTGAGCACATCATGTATCGCCTTAGTGAATTTCTCGTCGGGACAACCCAGGGAAGTCCAATAAATTACATATTTTTCCTTCCTGGCCAGAGAGGCCTCCATGTGGAACTGGCTCCTCAAAAGTTTCTGTGAGCCTCAGGGCCTTCAGGGCCTTGGTGGCCGGCAGTGTGTCCCAGTAAGGCCCCTGGGCTTCTGGTGGGCGGCAGCATGCATGCACTGCACACACTGTGATCAGGGTTGAGAGAGAGCAGGACCCTCTGGAAGGAGAGTGAGTGTGGCTGACCTCAGGGAGCTGGAGAGGCCTTCAGGCCCCAGCGACATGGAGGGGGCTGCCCAGGTGACCTTGAGGGTCTGTCCTTCCCTAGTCCCTCTGCCTGGGAGGTGGAGAAGCATGCCCTCCTCGGGCCTGGCTCCGGTCCACCCCCCGGAGGGTGGGGCTGGTCTGGGCGGCTGAGAGGGGATGTCTCCTGGCCTGAGGCTGCTGGGCTGTGGTTGTTGGATTGTCACTGACCTGCTTTTGTTTTTGTTGTTTTCTCTCCTTACTTCTGGGCTCGTTCTCACTTTTTTTCTCTCCCCGCTCTCCCCTTCCCTTCTGCCCTGCCTCCGCTTCTCCTCTGCCCTCTGCCCCTGCCCCGCCCCCACCTTTTCTCTTGGCTTCTCTATTTTGTTGTCTCTCAGCTGGAGGTTCTGCACTACCGACTCAGTGTCTCCAGCGCCCTCCACAGCCCTGCCCAACCCAGCCTCCAGGCCCTCCACGCCTACCAAGTACTGGCCGCTCTCGTTTTGTTCCTTTTCACGCCTGCCCGTGGTGTAAGCCACAGAGCTAACGTCAGTGCAGTGGTAAAGCGAGGGGCTGGCAGGGGGCTGGCTGGGGGTGATTCAGAGACCTGTTCCAGGCAGATTGAGGCCCATGTGTGTGAGGAGGGAGCAGTAGGGGTCAGCCTTCAACCTGGCCCAGCCCCAGCTTTGCAGACTAGCCTGGGTTGGGGTGTGCATCATGTGGCAGGGAGCAAGGCAGATGACCCCGGCTTGCTATGGGATCACAGAACCTGCCTAGCCAAGCCCTAAGCCAGCTGAGGTGTTGCAGTTCTCAGGTGTTGGAGGGCTCTGTGCTTGGTCCTGGTTCGAGGGAGCGAAATGGTGCAGCCTTTGCAGTGGCCTGACTTGCCCGCGGCCCGCGGTGCAGGCCTGGCACTCAGGAACTGACTGAGGAGGCAGAGGCCCTGGGACCTGTGGGTGGTATGGTTCTGCCAACCCGAGCCATGTGTGAGGCAGAGTGTAAGGAGAATGTGGTGCTCAGCCCCCAGCCCAGAGAGTCTGTCAATCCCTGGGCGAGCCAGGGCCTGGCCTTCTCCTCTGAGCCTGGCCTCTTGTGGCCTCGTGGAATCCTCTAGAGGCGGATGAGAACCGGTGGTGATCTCATGGCGACTGTGGTCTGCTTAGGCGAAGTGACCAGTGTGTGGACAAATCTGAGGTCAGTGATGTGGAGTTCAGACCTGGAGGCTGTTTCAGGCCAACAATCTGTGGTTCCTTGATTCACAAGATGCTTGCCAGGAAGTCTGGACAGGAACCACACAAACGTGTATCTGGAGCCGTGTTCATGGCCAAGGGCCCGTCCAGTCACCCTGGGTGGGAACACACAGCACTGACCTTGAGAACAAGATGAGGAATCACGTTTTGCTGGGATGGGATGGTGAGTGCAGTTCACAGCGAGTTTCCCGCTCAGAAGCAGCAGCTGCAAGGGGGAGGGAAAGGAACAGTCCAGAAGGGCTGGTGTGGACGGCTGGGCACAGGAGTGGGGGCCATTCCGGCCTCTGTTGGGGAGGGTCTCACTTGGCTACAAGCAGGGTCCCTGGAGAAGCATCCTGGCTGCCTTCCCTTCCAAGGAGGGCCGAGAGCCCTGGGAGAGGCATACAGAGCTCCAGCGAGAGCCAGGCCCTTGAGAAATGCTGCAGGCTTTGGAAAGGTGTCCTTAAAAGGGGAGGAGGCCATGTGCAGCTATAGTCAGAGACTCCCATGGGGATTTGGCTCAGGAGGGTGGGGAATTGGAGGAAAATAAGTTTGACTTGACAAACCTAGACGGAAGATCACCCGAGAGGGTTCCAGTGTGGTTGCTGGGGTCATGTGGGGGGAGCCTGGCTCTACAGAAACACCGCAGAAGGTGGGACGAGGTAGGGCAGGGGTCCCTGTTCCCAAGTGGATGCGCTCGCCTCCCCTGAGCCGACAGGGTGGTAACCAGGGTCAGAGCAAGGGGCCAGGAATGAGAGAGGGGAGGCTCCCGGTGGGGAGTCATGGCCTGGCATTGGTGCCCTATGGTCTTAGATGCCCTTTTAATCTTATTATTATTAAAATCTTCCTTTTTTCTCAAAACAATGCAAGTTCCTTGCACAAAGACTTAAAAAATGTAGATAAGCAAAAGAAAATTACTTCTGGCCTCCTGGAGTTCCATCCCCAGATGTAGTGCCCCGTGGGATGTGTCACCTGGGCCTGCGGCAGTGTTTCCATAACAGAGCTGAGTGGACGGGGCTGTGGGCAGCAGTGGCGCCAGGGCTGGGGCTTGGGGCCCGTGTGAGGCCTGCTGCACCTGGGATGTGCCAGGAGGTGGGGCTTGTGCCAGCCTCAGCACTGCATGGGATTTGGACACGGCTGCTAAATGCTCCTCTGTCAAGGTTATGGAGGCCCCAGGGGACTGGGGATGAGGGTAGGAGAGGAGCGTGTCGCTCTGGACACCCCAGAGCTGGGAGCCATGCCGTCCACCACTTCCTCAGGGTCCCCACCCTGATCTCCATTGCTGAATGGCCAGCACTCGGCTCTCCTCTCAGGTCTGGGTCTCAGAGATCCTTCATGGACTCCATGAATCGAAAGTTTGGCTCCAGATTGAGGGTGGCTTGGTTTGGGGGTTGTGTTAACCACAGGTCCATTAGTAAGGGAGGAAGGGCTGCCATAGGCTGAGCCCCAAAGAGCCGTGTCCAGGAGGGGGAGCAGGTGGGAGGGTGGGGTTGCGGCAGGAAGAGGACCTGGGGAGGGGTTCACCCAAAAGGGGAAGCCGTGGCCCCAGTGAGCTGTCTGCACATGCCCGGGAGGTGGGCAGGGGACCCCCAAATCCAGATCACAGTGGATGCTGGCTTGCCCTGCCCCCTGCTCCTTCTCCTCCAGCTAGCTGGGAGCTGGGGACCCAGATGGGCAGCAGTGACCTGAGTCGCCCACAGAGGGTGCAGAAAAGGGGTCTGAAGCACGCAGGGAAGCCCTTGGCAGACGTGTCTGTTTTAGGAAGCCGTCCCAGGGCGCACGGCAGGCACTGGGCCAGGCGCTTCACCGCTTTGAGCCTGTCTCTGGTAGACCCAGCCGTTAGACCCAGCAGCACATGGCTCATCTGCCCGGTGCCAGGCACAGGTGGGGCCTGCGGTGGCCCACTGCCAGCCCAGCCCACCTCTCCTGTCAGGGAAGCAGAGAGACAGGCCCAGGCTGAGTGGGGTCAGCCCTGGGGGCCGAGCACAGGGAGAGCTGGGAGCCCTCCTCCTGACCGCGTGGTCCTGAGGCCACGCCCTCCCCACCTTAGGAGCCGTTCATGCCCACGGAGGAGCATGTGCTGGTGGTGCGTCTGCTGCTGAAGCACCTGCACGCCTTCTCCCACAGCCTGAAGGCCGAGCAGCTCTCTCCCTCCGCCCACTCCCACGCCGCCAGCCCCTTGGAGGAGTTCAAACGGTGGGTACGGGGCCATCGGCAGGGTTCCTGTCCCCAGCTGGCCGCCTCCTTGTCCCACACACACATGTCATCCACAGTGACATCTGCCCAGGTGTGTGAGACCTCTGCAGGCTGGGGCAGGTGGGAAATCACCTTGTCCCCTCCTGGGTCTGTCTCCTCACCCCCTACAGGCCCCTCAGAGTCTTGGCAACAGAGCCGGGTCGGGGCTGCCCAGTTGCTTCTCCGGCTGCCGTGGCCTTTCCTTCCAGGCTTGCCCTCTTCAGTGGAAAGAGCCAGGCTGGCTGGGCCGAGGCCTCATCTTGCTGCTCCACCTTGTCCATCCTTCCCAGCGCTGGGCAGGAGTGGGAGCTCTGCGTTGACAGTGTTCCACAGAGCACCCAGGAAAGGCAGCGGGCTGGGAGCACCTCCACAGCAGGTGGCTCAGTTGTGACTGGAGACCGCGCTCTGCGCTGCTCCCTGCTCCCCCCACGTCAGGAGAAGGCTGGGGTGGTGGCCTGACTCTCAGGCTCACTGGGACCAGCAGAGTGAACAACTTGTGTGGGGTGAGCTGAGGTGAAGTGCACACAGAGCCATGCTGGGTCAGCTGTGCGTGTGCTGTGTGTCCTTTGACGTTCTCTAACCTCTCTGAACCTTGGTCCTTTCCTCTGAAGAATGGGGCTACAGTAGGAGGCCTCACCCCCAGGGGTGCCCCCTGGCAGAGCCGACCCTTGCAAACGGGAGGTGACCCTCCCCTCTCCCTGCAGGGCCGCTGTCCCGAGGTTTGTCCAGCAGAAGCTCTACCTCTTCCTGCAGCACTGCTTCGGCCACTGGCCCCTGGACGCGTCGTTCAGAGCCGTGAGTGTCAGCCTGTCACAGCTTCGCCTTTGCCCTCCATGTGCCCTTGATGACAGAGGTCCTGGGGGGCAGACATGGGAGGGACTCAGCTGTTCACTCTCAGGGCCATGGGAAGAGACCAGAACCAGTGGCACCCCTGCCCTCCCCAGCAGAGCCGAAGCCCGTGGCTCGGGCTGCACCTGCTCCCTGAGCTCCTCCCGGGAACTGGCTTCAGGCCACACAAGGATTCGGCCCAAAGCCTAGCCCACAGCCACCTGCGTGCCAGTCACCGGGCCCTTGGGGCACACGTGTCTCCCCAGGTTCTGGAGATGTGGCTGAGCTACCTGCAGCCCTGGAGGTATGCGCCTGAGAAGCAGGCTCAGAGCAGTGACTCCCAGGCCCGGTGTGTGTCGGAGAGATGGTGAGCACTGGTACCCTATCCTCCCTGAGGGGACCTGCTTGAGGGGCCTCTTGGGGCTCTTCTCTGAGGGCCCACAGGGTGGGAGCACAGTCTGCCCCCTCCTTGACCCTGCTGTGTCTTGCCTGGGCCCTGGGATGGATTTCCTGCAGAAACTGTCTCCTTGCCATTATCGTCCCAGATGCATGGTTCACGCTTACCCCCAAACTGCCCCTCAACCCTTACTCACCAGCTCCCTGCATGGCAGCCGCCAAAACTGCCTCCCATTATCTCCTTGCAGCCCACCCCGGCCTGCCACTGGCACCTCTGCTCCTTGACCACCTTCCCCTGTGCGCCCCTCTGGGCCCTGGCCAACTCTGCTACAGTGGCCTTGATCCTGTAGGAAAGAGCCTCGTCCTGTGGAAGATTCCTTTGTCTGCAGGGGGCCTAGTCTCCCCTGCCTCTGTCCTGCCTCCTCCAGCCCCTCAGCCCCGATTTGTGATACCTCCATGAGGTCATGGCTGGGAAAAATGTGGAACCCCAGAAAGAGCAGGGTGCAGTGGAGGCGAGGCCAGTGCAGCCCTGCCTCCAGAAGGAGGTCTGGCCCCTGACACACTCCTCCATCCCCAGGGCACCCTTCGTGCAGGAGAACCTGCTGATGTACACCAAGCTCTTTGTGGGCTTCCTGAGTCGTGCACTCCGCACTGACCTGGTCAGCCCCAAGAACGCACTCATGGTCTTCCGAGTGGCCAAAGTCTTTGCCCAGCCCAACCTGGCTGAAATGATCCAGAAAGGTAAGCCTTTGCTGGCAGATAGCAGCACTTAAAGAGGGACCCACAGACCCTGCGTGCACCGCATGGGCTTGTGGGTGGCCTTGGTGAAGGGTGCTGTGGGGACCCCTGGGGCACAGTGACGGGGTGATGGGGTGAGCCTGGCTGCTGCCCGCCTTACCCTGGTGCTGCTGGACTCGTGGCCGCGGGTGTGCCCAGTAGGAGGGGAAGCAGAGCTCCAAGCTTCGGCTCCCCAGTGACCCTGGTGGTGGCATCAAGAGATGATCTCGGTCCCAGTAATGCTTTCGTCTCAGCCAGCTTTGTGAGGCCTTGGCCTCTCTGGCTTCCTGCTGGTGAGGGGCTCCACGCCACGCGGTCACCCCCTCAGAAACCTTTGGAGGAGCTCAGGAAGCCTGTCCGTGGCAGCTGGGTATTTTGCGCCCTTGGAAGCCGAAGCCAGAGTCAGATCCTGCCTTCCAGGCGAGCAGCTGTTCCTGGAGCCCGAGCTGGTCATCCCCCACCGCCAACACCGCCTCCTCGCAGCTCCCCCATTCACCAGTAGCTTCCTGTCGTCATGGCCGCCTGCTGTCACCGACAACTCTTTCAAGGTGAAGAGCCACGTCTACGGCCTGGAGGGCCAGGACTGCAAGTACACCCCGATGTTTGGGCCCGAGGTCCGGACACTGGTGAGTGAGTCGGGGGTCTTCCGGGCCCCAGCACACAGGGAAGACCCGCTTGGTTCAGGAAAGAGAAAAGGAAGGCTGGTGTCAAGTAGCTGCTGCTACAGCCCGGCGCCTTTGGTGCAGTGAAGTCTGATTATTTAATTTCTTTTTTTTTTTTTTTAAAGATTGGCCCTGAGTTAACATCTGATGCCAGTCTTTTTTGTTGTTGTTCTCCCCAAAGTCCCCCAGTACATAACTGTATATTCTACTTGTAGGTCCTTCTAATTCTACTGTGTGGGACGCCGCCTCAACATGGCTTGATAAGCGGTGCCATGTCCACACCCAGGATCTGGGCCAGCAAAACTCTGTCCCACCGAAGCAGAGAGCACGAACTTAACCACTCAGCCACGGGGCTGGCCCTTGATTCTTTTCTGATAATAAAGGCCGTGTTTGTTGGGAATTTCCCACACTTAGAGTACACATCTTAGTCTTTAAAGATCCTCGTCACATGGAAGCCACCCCTCCTGGCCATCTGATCTGTTGGTGGCTGGGTGGTGTGAGGTGACACCCCTGAAGCAGGCTGACCTGCCCGTCTCCCCACAGGTCTTGCGCCTTGCTCAGCTCATCACGCAGGCCAAGCAGACTGCCAAGTGCCTCTCTGACCAGTGTGGGGAGAGCGCAGCAGCCCGGCCCTTTCTGTCATGGTTGGGCTTCTGCCCCACAGACACAAATGGCTCCTATGCAGCCAACGACCTGGATGAATTGGGACAAGACAGTGTCCGCAAGACGGATGAGTACCTGGAGAAGGCCCTGGAGTACCTGTGCCAGATGTTCCGAGTATGAGCCGTGGAGCTCTCCCCTCCTGGGGTTTGGTGCCACAACCCTCACCCCATGCCCAGGCAGGACCGGCCACCTGCCAGGACCTGGTGTGGTTCCTGCTGCATGGGGCCCCTGGGCTCCTCTGGTAGGAGATGCTGGCCCCTACCTGCAATGTCATGTCTGGGTTCCCTCGTTCTCACTGTTAGAGGCCCGGGCGGTGAACAGCAGTCTCCTCCCTCCCCTTGGAAACTGGAAGCGGTGGTGAGAAGCGGCCACTGCCTCATGAGGGGCTTCCTCTCTGACAGCTCAGCGAGGCCCAGCTCGCCCAGCTCACACTTGCCTTGGGGACAACTCAGGATGAGAATGGAAAGAAGCAGCTCCCAGACTGCATTGTGGGGGAGGACGGACTCATCCTCACGCCCCTGGGCCGATACCAGGTAAGGCCTGTGTCCCGCAGGGGTCTGGCTTTGTAGGCAGCGTGACCGTAGGTCCCACCAGCCTGTCCTTGTCTCCCCCGTCACCCCCAGAGCAGACACATCTCCTCTTAGTCATTGGCAAAGGTGTATTTTCTGGATTGTGCCCATGGCCTGGGTTTCATCTGGGGCTCTCCTCTCCTGCTGCTTCTAGATCATCAACGGGCTGCGCAAGTTTGACATCGAGTACCAGGGGGACGCGGAGTTGCAGCCCATCCGGAGCTATGAGATTGCCAGCCTGGTCCGCCTGCTCTTCCGGCTGTCCTCCGCCATCAACTGCAGGGTGAGTGTGCTCAGGAGGGCCACACCCTCATCTCTGTGCCCCCTTCCCGTCCTCCCCAGTCTTGGGGAGAAGCCAGGTGGAGACTGCAGTCCCCGACCTGTGCCCATCCCCAGGCCTTTTTCTGTGCTCTAGTTCGCAGGCCAGATGGCAGCCCTGTGTTCCCGGGCCGACTTCCTCGGCAGCTTCTGTCGCTACCACCTCACGGAGCCCGGGCTGGCAGACAGGCACCTGCTGAGCCCTGTGCAGCGGGGGCGCACGGCTAGCCGTGCCCAGGGCCCCAGGCTCAGCCTGCGCTTCCTGGGCAGCTATCGGACGCTGCTGTCGCTGCTGCTGGCCTTCTTTGTGGCCTCTCTCTTCTGCATCGGGCCCCTGCCCTGCACTCTCCTCCTCGTGCTGGGCTACCTCCTCTACGCCGTGGCCATGACGCTGCTGACCGAGCGGGGCAAGCTGCACCACCTCTGACCGTGGGCTGGCCGTGTCCCTGGGCAAGTCAGTGGGATGGCCTCACGGCCCTTCCCTTAGACCAGGAAGGCCACCTCCGAGCCTGAGCCCAGTTGCCTTTGAGCTTCTAGGGGGTGTTTTCCTACAGCTTGGGAACCATCCGGAAGAACCTGAAATGAGAGGTACGCGGCATCAAAGGGTCACAAGTCACCTAGCCACTGGGCCCTCCCTCCTTCCGTAAGCTGGAGGCCCCGCAGTGCGGTGGCTCTCGAGGCCTTTCCCTTCTTCAGCCATTTGAGGGTTTAGCCGTGTGAAGCGCAGGAGTCAGGGTGTCCCTGGGAGGGGCTTTGGCCTCTGCCCTCGCTGTCCTTGAGGTAGGCAGTGTGTGGCGAGTCTCCTCTCCCCCCGGGACACCAGGACAGTAGCTCAGCCTCCGGCTTCAGGAAAGAATCAAAGACCCTAAAAGCGATTGGTGAGGAAATTAGATGACAGTTCTCTGATTCCTAATTTTAAAGCTACCTTTTGCCACATTTGGCAAAGCGAGGGACATTTTCCTTCGTGTTCTCCCCGCCATCCTGAGGCTCGGCCGTGTGATTTTGCATTGAAGGAGAAAAGATCCTCCAGGAGCCCAGATGCTTAAGGAACAGTGCTTCCCCTCTGGCTCCCTTCCAGCCCCCGAGCCATCGAGTACGGTGCACAGCGGCTGCCTGGCACCACCACCTGGTCCGGGTTGGGCTCTCATCCCTGTGGGCGGAGGGGAGGCGGTGGGGCCGCCGAGTGGGGCATCTGGTCTACAACCAAAGACGATCAAAAGCATTTGTATCTTCAATAAAATAAAGTGCTCAGAGACGCAGTACCGTTCGATAACACCTGAGTGTTCACACGACACAACGGTTCTGTGTGCACTGTCAGAAACCATCCCCTGAGGTCTTGCGTGCCTGCCTTCATCGCACAGATGACGCTCGCAGAGAACAACGCCTCAACAGTGATTTTAAACCAAGTTTGCTTTTGTTTTTAAGTTTTCACGCTGTAAATGTTAGGCTTTGTATTTTGACGTAAACTCAAAACAATGGCATTTTTTGGGGCCTATGACCAAACATCAAACCAGATTTATAACCGACCGCAGATCTGAATAAACCCGCTCTTGCTCCTGAGTCTTGTGGTGCCTGGGTTCAGCCTCTAGTGAGGTCACCTACACGGTCTGCTGAGCACTTGGGGACAGCAGAGACCACTGGGTACCCTGTTGTCCTCGCCCAGGGGGACAGTGCGTTCCTTTACAGTGGCAATAGGCCAATGCGGGTGTAACACTGAAGTTGCCGGGAGAGGGCAGGCCCCATGAGCTCGGGGAAGTGGGCCCAGAGTGGGCCTCAGCCAGCATAGGCCCGGAGCTGGGTCTGAGCAGAGGATTTTGCCTTCTGCTCAGCAGGTCAGAGTGGCCTTAATACAAACAGCTGACGATCCTGAGACATGTGTTGCATTTTTTTGTGGCTCTGGATGCTCAGAGCATCGTGCGTGCTGCTGGGAACTGAACTATGCACTGACCAGCCCACCAGAGCAGCCAGCCAGGAGGGGTCTATCCTGGCCTGAGTGAAATGTGCCCCTTTCCTTGGGCGGGGCAGTTGCTTCTGTCAGATGGAGATGAGAGATCCTCGTTCCTACAAGTTCACCATGAACAGATGACAGGCTTTCGTTACCAGACTCATTAATTCAAGAGAAAGCACATGAACAACTCTGAGATGATGGTCTGGGGTCAGATAGCAGTGGTACTGTTTCCCTACAACACCCCCAGTTGACGTCCAGCCCTGCCCATGAGGATGGGATGTCCCCCTTGACCTTCCATCTTTCTCCTGGTTTCACTGAAGCCTCACACACCACCCTCATCTACATTTCTCATGCTCTTTTTCTTCACCTGAAAACATTCTCCAGTCTCCTAAAAAGCAAAAGCGAAATGCTCCCCTTCACCTATGCATCCATTAACTGAAACAGTCACCTACTGTGTGCAGCTCCACTGTGCTGGGGACATGGAACAGGCAAGACTGCCCACTGCCCTGGGACCTCATGCTGCAGAGCCTAGAGTGATAAAGAGCGAAGAACAGTAAGGTCAAGGAGGGGATGGTCCAGTGGTCAGGGGCCTAGGAGGCAGTATCTAAGGAGAGCAGATGGCACATGAGAAGGACAGCCCACAGTGGCTGGTGCCCAGGGTGCCAGGGCAGCATGGGCAGCTGGGGTGCCAGCTGCTTCCAGGAGAGGGTAATGGGACATTACCTTCACAATGACCCTGAGTTAAACTTTGCAAAGGGCTCTTGCTGTAGAGTTGAGAGAGAAATGGGGGCCGAGAGCAGAGGCAGAAGCAAAGTCGGAAGGATGCTCAGGTGGCTGGGTGTGGACTCTGAGAGAAGTCCTAGAGTCATGACAGCTGGAAGAATGGGGTGCCTCGGGGTAGCGCAGGCCAGGGTAGGGGACGGGGACACATCGAGGAGGAAACAGACATCCAAGGGGAGAGGCTGTCAGCCTGGCTCAGGGGAGGTCAGGCAGGGGGGTGGGAATCCTTGCCATGCCATTCTCCACCCTCTCCCAGGACCCTCAGGAGTGGTGTGTGCCCTCTGCCTCCACCTCCTCAGCTCCCACTCGCCTTGACTTTCTGCTGTCTGGTTGCCACTCCAACTGCTGCCAAAGGGCCAAATTCAGATGCCTCTCAGAGCACACAGCCCCAGGCCTTCTGGCATCTCCATGATTCTTCTGAGGCTTCGTGCCAGCCACTCCCCAGCCCCTGAGGCTGTGCTGTTCCTCGGCGTTTGTCTAGTGGCATCTGGTAATATCCTAGCATGCTGTGTTGTGCAGAATGTCATCTGGAAAGCTCTGAGTTTGTGCCTATGAAATCTTCCCCATTAAGAACTATGTTGTAGGCCACCCAGAAAGGAGAGTGAAGCCAGCTGTCTGCCTTGGGCGGCCCCCAACAGTCCAGTGCTGATTTCCTGCACCACTCCCCCTTTCCAGGTGAAGGAGGTGCTGTTTTCACCGCACACAGCCCGATGCTCACTGCTGAGATGCACAGTCCTCTATGGTCCTCAGACCAGGCCTCTGAAGGTCGGCTCTGTCTGCTTGCCTCCTCAGCCAGCTGACATCCTCCCCTTCAGTCATCACTTCCTCACTCTCTCTCCACTCCCACCCAACTGCCCCCTCCTCTCGGGTTGGATTAAGTGCCCTACTCTGTACTTAGCCCACCATTCCATAAATAAAAGCAGAGAAGTACTTCTTTACCACTGCTTCGTGCTGGGCCCTTCAAGATGCTGAATAAAGAAATACTGTGACTGGACTTGCTCCAACTGGTGTATTTTCTCCTTGAGGACAAGAGTGTAATTTACTCATCTTTCTAGCTCCAGCTCCACAGTAGCTGCCCAGTAAATACATTTGTCTGACAAATACTTATTCTACCTATTATATACACACCCAGCTCCTAACCTCTCAAGAACCAAAATATGAACTACTTGGATAAATTTGTACGTGAATGGACAAGGACTGAGACAGGGAAAAGGGCTCTTCAGTTTAATGTTGAACAAAAATCGTTGGGGAAAGACATGGTCACTGTCTTGAAAGGGACCTGTCCAATCATTCAAATCATAGAGCTACGTATGAGAGTGAAACCTATAAACTGTTAGGAGAAAACATAAGAGGGACTCTTCATAACCTTGCATCAGGCAATGGTTTTTTAGATATGATATCAAAGGTACAAGTGGCAAAAGAAAAAATAAATTGGATTTCATCAAAATTAAAAATCTTTGTACCTCAAATGATACTAACAACAAAGTGAGAAGACAACCTACAGAATGGGAGAAACTATTTGCAACTCATATATTTGATAAGGTGCTTATATCTAGAATATACAAAGAATACTTAGAATTCAACAATAAAAAGGTAAATAACCCAAATTAAAAATGAGTGAAGGATTTGAATAGACATTTTCCCAAAAAAGATACACAAATGGCCAATAAGCACATGAAAAGATACTCAGCATCATTTGTAATTAGGGAAATGCCAATCAAAACGACAGTAAGATATTACTTCACACTCACTGGGATGGCCATAATCAAAAAGACATACAAATAACCAGACTTGGCAACATGGAGAAATTGGAACTGTCACACATGGCTGGTGGGAATGTAAAATGATCTGACAGAGTGATGTCAGCCTCCTGGTGGAGGGAGCTGTTCCTTCAGTCTCTCCCTTTTAAGTTACAACTAAATGGACATTCGTTAGCCAGCAGAGGATTCCCTGACAGCACAACAGGACTTCAAGAGATCCACGCAGCTACACATCTGAAGGGGGGTGGACTGGATCCCTGAACTGAGTAAGCGCCCCACTCCCCCTCACTGGTGGCAGCAAGCCCATTCATGGATCCTCACACAGTAGCCACATGTGACTATAAGGGGAGGCAGGGACAGCCTGGCCTGTGCAAACCCTTTTGGAGTTGCAGCCCGGCCCATGGGTGTGCCCAATGCGCTGTGGTGGCCCCATCTGTGGAACACTGTACACTGAGAGCAGCAGTGTCTCAGCTACCACGTGAGTACCCCTCACTCTTGCCCAGCACAGGCAAGAATGCGCTCTGTACACTCAGAAGGCACCCCCACCTGTGGAGCACAGCAGCCTGAGGGATCCACCAAGTGGCAGTTCAGCCCCCGTGTGGATGGCCCCAACACTTAGCACAGCACAAGTGAGAAGGCACCCCTCCCTGCCTTGGAACACAGCAGCCCACAAGACCCACTAGTAGGCACCCCTCCTGCCTACTGCAAACTAGCTCAGCCAGTCCCCTGCTGAGAACAGATGCCCCACCAATGGTGCCCAACCTGCCCACCCAGCAAAGAGGCTCTGTGCACGTGAGCACAACCTGCAGAGCAGCTGCAACCAGCCCAGGCAACCACAGAGTAGCCCTACCTGCACAACTTCCAGCAGATGGGGTGGGCTGAGAAAACACAGCTCGTGCCCACCCCAAAGTGAAGGCAGGTGGAATCTGTAACCTAATATTACCACAAATGTGCTGGCAAAGGATCACTTCATCAAATACCATGGACAACTATATTAACACTTCAGAGCAGAAGGAAAACAACAAGTCTCCAGAAACCAATCCTGAACTCACAGAAATTTACAACCTAAATGACAGAGACTTCAAAATAGTTATCATAAACTCAGCAATTTACAAGAAAACTCAGAAAGACAGTTCAGTGAGCTCAGGAATAAAATTAATGAACAGAAGGAATAATTCACCAAAGAGACTAAAACTCAGAATTCCTGTTCTGGATATGAAATTCTAGATCTGAAGAACACAATGAGATAAAAAAAAGAAACTAATCTAGAATCCACCAAAAATAGAGCTGACAATATAGAGGGCAGAATTAGTGATTTAGAGGATAGAAATATAGAAATGCTTCAGGTGGAGGAGAGAGAACTAAGATTTTTAAAAGAGGAAGAAATTCTTCAAGCAATACCCAGCTCAATTAGAAAAAGCAACATAAGGATTATAGGTATTCAAGAGGGAGAAGAGAGAGAAAAAAGCAGAGAACTTGTTCAAAGAAATAATAGCTGAGAATTTCCCAAACCTGGGGAAAGAACTGGACTTACAAGTACGTGAAACCAATAGAACTCATAATTACATCAATGCAAAAAGACCTTCTCCAAGGCATATACTATTAAAACTGGCAAAAATCAATGACAAAGAAAAAATATTAAGGACAGCAAGGCAGAAGAAAATAACCTACAAAGGAATCCCTATCACGCTTTCAGCAGATTTCTTGACAGACACCTTACAGGCTATGAGAGAAGGGGATGATATATTCAAAGTGCTGGAAAACAGAAACTTTCAGCCAAGAATACTCTATCCAGTGAAACTATGCTTCAGATACAATGGAGAAATAAAAGCCTTCCCAGATAAACAAATCTGAGGGAGTTCATCGCCACTAGGGCTGCCCCACAAGAAACATTGAAAGGAGCCCTCCCATCTGAAACTAAAAAGCAAAGGTTTACAAAGCCTTGAGCAAGGAGATAAGTAGACAGATAGAATCAGAAAACTGCAGCTCTATATCAGAATAGGTCAGTAAAAAATTAATAATAACATAAAAGACAAAGGGAAGGGAAGCATCAAAAATAGCTATAAACACTTCAATTCAGTCACAAACTCACAACGCAGAAATGAACATTTTATGACAACAATAACTCAGAAGGGGAAGAGGAAAGGGAGGGAGCCTGCTTAGGCTAATGGAGATAAGAGGCCATCAGAAAATGGACTATCTCATCTATGAAATCTTTTATACAAACCTCATGGCAACCACTAAATGAAAAATCAGAGCAGAACCAGAAATCATACATAAAGAAAAAACTGACAAACCCATCACAGAAAGCCACCAAACTGAAATGGCAGTCAGAAGTATGAGGAAAAAGAAACAATCGAAATATACAACAACCAAGACAAGAGATAAAATGGCACTACTAAGCTCTCATATATCAATAATCACTCTAAATGTAAAAGGATTGAGTTCTCAAATCAAAAGACACAGAGTGGCTGGATGGATTAAAAAACAACACCCAACAATATGCTACCTCCAGGAAACAAATCTCAGCTCTAAAGACAAACATAGGCTCAGAGTGAAGGGATGGAAGACAATATGCCAAGCAAATGGCCAGCAAACGAAAGCAGGGGTTGCCATACTTATATCAGACAAAGCAGACTTCAAGATAAAAAAGACAATGAGAGACAAAGAGGGGCAGTACATAATGATAAAATGGACTTTCCACCAAGAGGACATAACACTTATGAATATATGTGGACCAAATACAAGAGCACCAAATTATATAAAGCAGTTATTAACAGACCTAAAAGGAGAAATTGACGGCAACACAATAATAGTAGGGCACCTCAACTCCCCACTTACATCAATGGATTGATCGTCCATGCAGAAAGTCAACAAGGAAACAGTGGCCTTAAATGACATACTAGACCAGATGGACTTAATAGATATACATAGAACATTCCATCCAAAAACATCAGAATACACATTCTTCTCAAGTGCACATGAATGTTCTCAAAGATAGACCATATATGGAGAAAGAAGACAAGCCTCAAAAATTTAAGAAGATTGAGATCATACCAAGCATCTTTTCTGACCATGATGCTATGAAACTAGAAATCAACTACAAGAAAAAGGCTAGGAAAGCCACAAATGTGTGGAGACTGAACAACATGCTACTGAACAACCAGTGGATCAATGAAGAAATCAAAGGAGAAATCAAAAAATACCTGGAGACAAATGAAACCACAACATACCAACTCTTACAGGATTCAGCAAAAGCGGTCCTAAGAGGGAAATTTCTAGCAATACAGACATATCTCAACAAAGGAGAAAAATCTCAGATAAGTAATCTTAAACTACACCTTAAACAACTAGAAAAAGAAGAATAAACAAAGCCCCAAGTCAGAAGGAGGGAAATAATAAAAATGAGAGCAGAAATAAATGAAATACAGGCTAAAAAACACAATAGAAAGGATTAATGAAACTAAGAGCTGGTTCTTTGAGATGACATACAAAATTGACAACCCCTTAGCCAGAATCACCAAGAAAAAAAGAGAGAAGTCTCAAATAAATAAAATTAGAAACAAAAGAGGTGGAATTACAACAGATACCACAGAAATACAAAGCATTATAAGAGAATACCAAGAAAAACTATATGCCAACAAATTGGATAACCTAGAAAAAAATGGGTAAGTTCTTAGACTTATACAACCTCCCAAAACCAGATCAAGAAGAAATCAAGAATCTGAATAGACCAATCACAAGTAAAGAGACTGAAACAGTAATCAGAAACCTCCCAAAAAACAAAAGTCCGGGACCAGACAGCTTCTCTGGAGAATTCTACCAAACATTCAAAGAAGATGTACTAACTATCCTTCTCAAACTATTCAAAAAATTGAAGAAGAGAGAACGCTTCCTAACTCATTCTATGAGGCCAACATCACCTTGAGACCAAAACCAGACAAGGACAACACAAAGAAGGAAAACTACAGGCCAATATCACTAATGAACGTAGATGCAAAAATCCTCAACAAAATATTGGCAAATCGAATACAGCAATACCTTAAAAGGATCATACACCATGATCAAGTGGGGTTTATACCAGAGATGCAGGGATGGTTCAACGTCCACAAATCAATCCATGTGATACATCACATTAACAAAATGAGGAATAAAAACCAGATGATCATCTCAATAGGTGCAGAGAAGGCATCTGACAAGATCCAACATCCATTTATGATAAAAATTCTCAATAAAATGGGTATAGACGGAAAGTACCTCAACATAATAAAGGCCATACATGACAACCTGTAGCCAACATCATACTCAATGGGGAAAAACTGAAAGCCACCCTGCTGAGAACAGGAAAAGGCAAGGATGCCCACTCTTGCCACTCTTATTCACCATAGTACTGGAGGTTTTGATCAGAGCAATTAGGCAAGAAAAAGAAATAAAAGGTATCCAAACTGGAAAGGAAGAAGTAAAACCCTATTTGCAGATGACATGGTTCTATATATAGAAAACCCTAAAGAATCCACCAGAAAGCTATTAGAAATAATCAACTACTACAGCAAAGTTGCAGGGCATGAAATCAACTTACAAAAGTCAGGTGCGGGGCCGGCCCAGTGGTGCAGTTTGGATCCCAGGTGCAGACATGGCACCACTTGGCAAGCCATGCTGTGGTAGGCATCCCACATATAAAGTAGAGGAAGATGGGCATGGATACGCTCAGGGCCAGTCTTCCTCAGCAAAAAAAGAGGAGGATTGGCAGCAGATGTTAGCTCAGGGTTAATCTTCCTCAAAAAGAATAAATCAGGTGCATTTCTGTGCGCTAATAATGAACTAACAGAAAGAGAAATCAAGAATACAATCCCATGTACAACTGCATCAAAAAGAATAAAATATCTAGGAATAAATTTAACCAAGGAGGTGAAAGAGCTATACACTGAAAACTATGACATTATTGAAAGAAATCAAAGAAGACATAAAAAAAATGGAAAGTTATTCCATGCTCATGGATTGGAAGAATAAACATAGTTAAAATGTCCCTATTATCTAAGGCAATCCACAGATTCAATGCAATCCCAATCAGAATCCCAATGACAAGTCTTCACAGAAATAGAACAAAGAACCCTAAAATTTACATGGAACAAGAAGAGCCCCCAAATAGCCAAGGAAATCCTGAGAAAAAGAACAAAGTTGGAGGCATCACAATTCCTGACTTCAAAATACATTACAAAACTATAGCAATCAAAACAGCAGGGTGCTGGTACAAAAACAGGCACACAGATCAACGGAACAGGATCGAGAGCCCAGAAATAAAGCCACAAATCTATTGACAGCTAATCTTCGACAAAGGAGCCAAGAACATACAATGGAGAAAGGAAAGTCTTTTCAATAAATGGTCTTGGGAAAATTGGACAGCCACATGCAAAAGAATGACAGTAGACCCTTATCTTACACCATACACAAAAATCAACTCAAAATGGATTAAAGACTTGAAGGTAAGATCTAGAATCATAAAACTGCTAGAAGAAGACATAGACAGTACCCTTTTCGACACTGGTCTCAGCAGCATCTGACAGAATGAACACCAGGTCTACTCAGACAAGTGAAACAAAAGAAAAAATAAACAAATGGGACAACATCAGACTAAAAAGCTTCTGCAAGGCAAAGGAAATCATGAACAAAATGAAACTACAACCCACCAACTGGGAGAAAATATTTACAAATCATATATCCAACAAGGGGTTAATCTCCAAATTATGTACAGAGCTCATACAACTCAACAACAAAAAGACAAACAACCCATTCAAAAAATGAGCAGAGGATATGAAGAGACATTTTTCCAAAGAAGATATACAGATGGCCCACAGGAACATGAAAAGTTCAACATTACTAGTCATTGGGGAAATGCAAATCAAAACTACAATGAGATATCTCCTCATGCCAGTCAGAATGGTTATTATTAAAAAGACAAGAAACAACAAGTGTTGGAGAGAATGTGGAGAAAAGAAAGGAAACCCTCGTACACTGGCTGGTGGGAATGCAAACTGCTGCAACCACTATGGAAAACAGTATGGAGATTCCCAAAAAATAAAAAATAGAAATACCATAGACCCAGCTATCCCACTACTGGGTATCTATCCAAAGAACTTGAAATAAACAATTCAGAGACTTATGTACCCCTATGTTCACTGCAGCACTATTCACAATAGCCAAGATGTGGAAGCAACCCAAGTGCCCATTGACTGATGAATGGATAAAGAAGATGTGGTACATATATATATATAATGGAATACTACTCAGCCATAAAAAGACAAAATTGTCCCATTTGCAACAATATGGATGCACCTTGAGGGTATTACGCTAAGTGAAATAAACCAGACAAAGAAAGACAAACAGCATATGATTTCACTCATATGCAGAACATAAACAAACACATGGATAAACAGGGCTGGCCTGGTGGCACAGCAGTTAAGCTCACACATTCCACTTCACCATTCTGGGGTTCGCTGGTTCAGATCCCGGGTGCAGACCTACGCACTGCTTAGTAAGCTATGCTGTGCCAGGCATCCCATATATAAAGTAGAAGAACATGGGCACAGGTGTTAGCTCAGAGCCAGTCTTCTTCAGCAAAAAGAGGAGGATTGGAAGCAGATGTTAGCTCAGAGCTGATCTTCCTCAAAAAGAAAACCACAAAGCACATGGATAAAGAGAACATATTAGGGGTTACCAGAGATGAAAGAGGTGGGACGGTGGGAAAAAGGGAAAAAGGGGCACATACATATGGTGACAGATAAAAACTAGCCTATTGGTGATGAGCACAACGCAGTCTATACTGAAACTGATATATAATAAGGTGCACCTGAAATTACACAATGTTGTAAAAAACAAAATTTTCTTTTAAAATGATGTGACAGTTTTTGGCAATTCCTCGAAAAAAACACATGGCCCAGCAATTCCACTCCTAGGTATATACTGAAGAGAACTGAAAATATATGTCCACACAAAAACTGTACACAGATATTCACGGCAGCATTATTCATAATAACCCCAAAGTGGAAGTAAGCCAAATGTCCACCAAATGATGCATGGGTAAATAAGAAGTGGTATGGACTTACAATGGACTATTATATTATTTTTAATTTTTTTTGAAGATTTTATTTTTTTCCTTTTTTTCCCAAAGCCCCCCAGTACATAGTTGTATATTCTTTATTGTGGGTCCTTCTAGTTGTGTCATGTGGGATGCTGCCTCAGCGTGGTTTGATGAGCAGTGCCATGTCCGTGCCCAGGATTCGAACCAATGAAACACTGGGCCACCTGCAGCAGAGCTTGCCAACTTAACCACTCGGCCACGGGGCCAGCCCCATACAACGGAATATTATTTGGCCATAAAAAGGAATGGAGTACTGATGCATGCTACAACATGGGTAAACTTGATAACATGGCAAGTGAAAGAAGCCATTCACAAAAGACCACATATTGTGAGATCCTATTTATATGAAATGTCCAGAATAGGCAAATCTATAGAGACAGAAAGTAGATTAATAGTTGGTTAAAACTTGGGCAAGGAGGGACAGTGAGGAGTGACTGTTAATGGGTACAGGACTTCTTTTGGAGGGGGCAAAAATGTTCTGAAATTAGATTGTGGTGATGTTTGCACAACTCCGTGAATATACTAAAAATTTAACACTGAATTCACTTTAAATGGATGAATTGTATGGTATGTGAATTATATTTCACTAAAGCTACTTTTTTAAATTATGGAATCTGCCAAATCCTGGGGTGTTTCTCCTCTGAGAATGTATTCTGGGAATTTCATTGTACAAGAACTTTGGAGGGTTATTTCATACTTCATTCAACAAATATCTGGAGACCTGAGTGAGCGCTGGGATGTAACGGTGAACAAAAACAGACACAAAGTCTGACCTCCAGGAGTTTAGAGTCAAAAAGATCAATGTAGAGCCAGCCCTGATGGCCTAGTGGTTAAAGTTCAGCATGTCCCACTTCAGCAGCCCAGGTTTGGTTCCTGGGTGTGGAACCACACCACTTATCTGTCAGTAGCCAGGCTGTGGCAGTGGCTCACATAGAACTAGAAGGACTTACAACTAGAATATACAACTATGTACTGGGGCTTTGGGGAGGGGAAAACAAATAAGAGAGAGAAAAGATTGGCAACAGGTGTTAGCTCAGGGCAAACCTTTCCCAGACAAAAAAAAGGAAAACAAGGAAGGGGCAGAGCAAAATGGCGGGGTGAGCTGACCTGGGATTCTCTCCCCTCCAAAATACAACAAAGGATTGGAAAAACTGAATTTCAGAGAATAAATCTAATGCCAACACATTAGAGACCTACAACACCAAGAAGGCGGAGAACATAAACCTTGCTGACGGCCTCGGAGGTGCTGGAATGGGTAGGAGAGAAGGTTGCTCCCTCCTCTAGAGTCTGGATCCCTGCTGCGCAGGTCCGGGAAGGAGCGGGGGAGGGGCCTGGCTACCAGGGATCATCCAGGACTCCTGCCGCTGGTTCAGTGGAAACCCGCTGACGGGGGAAAGCTTCTGTGCGTGGGAACCCCATAAACCCAGGGCCTCGGGAGACCAGAGAACAGAACTGATCTGAATCCAGATCGGCCTGCGAGAATAGCAGTCCCTCCCTCACGGAAAAGCGCACTGGGTGCCGCCATCTTGCCCGAAGGCGGAGAGCTCAGAGCACGTGGCTCTCGACCCCCATCTAGTGGTGACAGGCTGTAACTGCAACCGAATTCTACCACCATGAGAAAAAACCGCTCCTCTACCATTCAGCAATTTATAAAAGCCCCAGACCAGAAGGAAAACAATAAAACATAGAATTAAGTCCTGAGGACTTGGAATTAGGTAAACTAAGTGATAATGAGTTCAGAGCAGCTATAATCAAAAAACTCAATGAGGTAGAGAGAAAGATAGACAAACAAGCTAATGAGTTCTGGAGTTACTTCACAAAAGAGATTGAAATTATAAAGAAGAGTCAAACAGAATTACTAGAGATGAAAAACACAATGGACCAGATAAAACAGAATACGGATTCCCTGAATGCCCGTGTAGACACCATAGATGAGCAAATTAACATAATTGAAGATAGACAGGCTGAATGGCTCCAGACAGAGGAAGAAAGAGAATTAAGAATTTAAAAAAATGAGGAAAATCTCCGAGAGATAATGGATTCAATGAGGAGTAAGAACTTAAGGATCATAGGAATTCCCAAGAACGTGGAAAAAGGAAAATGGAGCAGAAAGTGTGCTTAACGAAATTATTGAAGAGAACTTCCCAAATCTAGGGATTGACGGAGAAATGTGTGTAGAGGAAGTTTTCAGATCTCCTAGATCTGTCAATGTAAAAAGACCTATGCAAGGCACATAGTAGTACAATTGGCAAGAAGGAAAGATAAGGAAAGAATACTCAGGGAAGTAAGAAAAAAGAAGAGAATACCCTATAAAGGAGCTCCTATCAGACTTTCAGCAGATTTCTCTACAGAAACCTTACAAGCTAGGAGAGAATGGAGTGCCATATTCAAAGCTTTAAAAGATAAAAATCTTCAGCCAAGAATACTCTATCCAGCAAGAATTTCCTTCAGATAGGACTGAGAAATTAAATCTTTTCCAGACAAACAAAAGTTAAGGGAATTTGTAACTAAAAGCCCTCCACTACAAGAAATCCTCAAGAAGGCCCTCATACCTGAAAAAAGAAAAAAGGGAGAAAGGGGTCACAATCCACAGACTAGGGAGACCGATGGATAGAACCAGAACAGGATAGCAAATATTCAACTATAGCATTAGGGTAAAGGTAAGGAAACTACCAAAACAAGGACGATCTTATCACTCTAACTACAAATTAATAAGATGAGTTGGAATAAAAAATGAAAATAATTATTTAGGAGGGGAAGAGCAAAGGGTCTAAATCAGTATTGGCCAAGTAAGTAAGAGACCACCAGAGAATACACTATATTATACACGAGATTCTAAATACAAACTTCAGGGTAGACACTAAAATAAAATACAGAACAGAGTCACAAATCATAAATAAGGAAAAATCTAAGAAACCCAGCATAAGAAATTGCAGTATTAAATGGGTAGGCTAAAGCACACAGGAAAAGAAATGCAGGAAAACAAGATGATGAGCGACAGATTGACAGCATTAAGTCCACATGCATCAATAATCACTCTCAATGTAAATGGATTGAACTCTCCAATACAAAGACACAGAGTGGCAAAATGGATTAAAGAACAAGATCCGACAATTTGTTGCCTCCAGGAAACACACCTCAGCCCCAAGGACAAACAGAGGCTCAGAGTGAAGGGGTGGAGGACAATACTTCAAGCTAATAGCAAGCAAAAAAAGGCAGGTGTTGCAATTCTCATATCAGACCAAGTGGATTTCAAAATAAGACAGGTAAAGAGAGACACAGAGGGACAATATATAATGATCAAAGGGACACTTCATCAAGAAGAAATAACGCTTATAAATATCTATGCACCCAACACAGGAGCACCAAGATTCATAAAGGAACTATTAACAGACCTAAAGGAAGATATTAAAAACAACACAATAATATGGGGCTGGCCCCGTGGTCGAGTGGTTAAGTTCGCGCACTCTGCTGCAGGCGGCCCAGTGTTTCGTTGGTTCGAATCCTGGGTGCGGACATGGCACAGCTCATCAAACCACGCTGAGGCAGCGTCCCACATACCACAACTAGAAGGACCCACAACGAAGAATATACAACTATGTACCGGAGGGGCTTTGGGGAGAAAAAGGAAAAAATAAAATCTTAAAAAAAAAAAAAAAAACACAATAATAGTAGGCGACCTCAACACCCCACTCACATCAATTGACAGATCATCCAGACAGAAAATCAACAAGGAAATAGTGGAGCTAAATGAAAAACTAAAACAGTTGGACTTAATAGACATATATAGATCACTTCACCCTAAAACAGCTGAATACACATTCTTCTCAAGTGCACATGGAACATTCTCAAGGATAGACCATATGTTGGGAAACAAGGCAAGCCTCTACAAATTTAAAAAAATTGAAATAATAACAAGCATCTTCGCCGATCATAATGCTATAAGGCTAGAAATTAATTACAAGAAAAAAGCTGAGAAAGGCACAAAGATGTGGAGACTAAACAACACACTAGTGAACAAGCAATGGATCATTGAAGGAATTAAAGAAGAACTAAAAAAATACTGGGAAACAAATGAAAATGATAGCATGCCATACCAACTCATATGGGATACAGAAAAAGCTGTATTAAGAGGAAAATTCATCGCAATACAGGCACATCTTAACAAACAAGAAAAATCCCAAATAAGCAATCTTAAACTACACCTAACTGAACTAGAGAAAAAAGAACAAATAAAGCCCAAAGTCAGCAGAAGGAGAGAAATAATAAAAATCAGAGCAGAAATAAATACTATTGAAACGAAAAAGGCAGTAGAAAGGATCAATGAAACAAAGAGCTGGTTTGTTGAGAAGATAAATAAAATTGACAAACCCCTAGCCAGACTTACAAAGAAAAAAAGGGAGAAATCTCAAATAAACAAAATCAGAAATGAGCGAGAAGAAATAACAACAGACTCTGCAGAAATACAACAGATTATAAGAGAATACTACAAAAAACTATATGCCAACAGAATGGATAACCTAGAGGAAATGGATAAATTCTTGGACTCTTACAATCTCCCAAAGCTCACTCAAGAAGAGGCAGACAATTTGAACAGACCAATCACAAGGAAAGAGATTGAAACAGCAATCAAAAACATCCCAAAGAATAAAACCCCAGGACCAGATGGCTTTCCTGGGGAATTCTACCAAACTTTCAGAGAGGATTTAATACCTATCCTTTTCAAGCTATTCCAAAAAGTTAGGGAAGATGGAACACTTCCTAACACATTCTATGAGGCCAAAATCACGCTGATACCAAAACCTGACAAGGACACCATGAAAAAAGAGAACTACAGGCCAATATCACTGATGAACATAGATGCAAAAATTCTAAACAAAATTTTGGCAACCAGAACCCAGCAATTCATCAAAAGGATCATACATCATGATCAGGTGGGATTCATACCAGGGACAAAGGTATGGTTCAACATCCACAAATCAATCAACGTGATACACCACATCAACAAACTGAGGAATAAAAACCACGTGATCATCTCAATAGATGCAGAGAAGACATTTGACAAGATCCAACAGCCATTTATGATAAAAAACTCTGAACAAAATGGGGATAGAAGGGAACTACCTCAACATAATAAAGGCCATATATGACAAACCCATAGCCAACATCATACTCAATGGGCAAAAACTGAACGCCATCCCCCTGAAAACAGGAACGAGACAAGGATGCCCTCTATCACCACTCTTATTTAACATAATACTGGAGGTCCTGGCCAGAGCAATCAGGCAAGAAAAAGGAATAAAAGGAATCCAAATAGGGAGGGAAGAAGTGAAACTCTCGCTGTTTGCAGACGACATGATCTTATATATAGAAAACCCCAAAGAATCCATTGGAAAACTCTTAGAAGTAATCAACAACTACAGCAAAGTTGTAGGGTACAAAATCAATTTGCATAAATCAGTAGCATTTCTATACTCTAACAACAAAGTAACAGAAAAAGAACTCAAGAACACAATACCATTCACAATCGCAACAAAAAGAATAAAATACCTTGGGGTAAATTTAACTAAGGAAGTGAAGGACCTATATAATGAAAATTACAAGGCCTTTTTGAGAGAATTGGATGACGACATAAGGAGATGGAAAGACATTCCATGCACATGGATTGGAAGAATAAACGTAGTTAAAATGTCCATTCTACCTAAAGCAATCTACAGATTCAACACCATCCCAATCAGAATCCCAATGACATTCTTTACAGAATTAGAACAAAGAATCCTAAAATTCACATGGGGCAACAAAAGACCCCGAATTTCTAAAGCAATCCTGAGAAAAAAGAACAAAATGGGAGGCATCACAATCCCTGACTTCAAAACATACTACAAAGCTACAGTAATCAAAACAGCATGGTACTGGTACAAAAACAGGTGCACAGATCAATGGAACAGAATTGAAAGCCCAGTAATAAAACCACACATCTATGGACAGCTTATCTTTGACAAAGGAGCTGAGGGCCTACAATGGAGGAAAGAAAGTCTCTTCAACAAATGGTGCTAGGAAAACTGGAAAGCCACATGTAAAAGAATGAAAATTGACCATTCCTTTTTCACCATTCACCAAAATAAACTCACAATGGATCAAAGACCTAAAGGTGAGACCTGAAACCATAAGGCTTCTAGAAGAAAACGTAGGCAGTACACTCTTTGACATCAGTATTAAAAGGATCTTTTTGGACACCATGTCTTCTCAGAGAAGGGAAACCATAGAAAGAATAAACAAATGGGACTTCATCAGACTAAAGAGCTTCTTCAAGGCAAATGAAAACAGGATTGAAACAAAAAAACAACCCACTAACTGGGAAAAAATATTTGCAAGTCATATATCTGACAAAGGCTTAATATCCATAATATCTAAAGAACTCTCACAACTCAACAACAAAAAATCAAACAACCCAATCAAAAAATGGGCTGGAGACATGAACAGACATTTCTCCAAAGAAGATATACGGATGGCCAATAGGCACACGAAAAGATGCTCATCGTCGCTGATCATCAGGGAAATGCAAATCAAAACTACACTAAGATATCACCTTCCACCCATTAGAATGACAAAAATATCTAAAACTAATAGTAACAAATGTTGGAGAGGTTGTGGAGAAAAAGGAACCCTCATACACTGCTGGTGGGAATGCAAACTGGTGCAGCCACTATGGAAAACAGTATGGAGATTCCTCAAAAAATTAAAAATAGAACTACCATACGATCCAGCCATCCCACTACTGGGTATCTATCCAAAGAGCTTGAAGTCAGCAATTCCAAAAGTCCCATGCACCCCAATGTTCATTGCAGCATTATTTACAATAGCCAAGACGTGGAAGCAACCTAAGTGCCCATCAACAGACGAATGGATAAAGAAGATGTGGTATATATACACAATGGAATACTACTCAGCCATAAAAAAGGATAAAACCGTCCCATTCACAACAACATGGATGGACCTTGATGGAATTATGTTAAGTGAAATAAGCCAGATAGAGAAGGACAATCTCTGTATGACTCCACTCATATGAGGAATTTAAACATGTGGACAAAGAGAACAGATTAGTGGCTACCAGGGGAAAGGTGGGGTGGGGGTGGGCACAAAGGGTGAAGGGGTGCACCTACAACACGACTGACAGACAATAATGTACAACTGAAATTTCACAAGATTGTAAACTATCATAAACTCAATAAAAATTAACTTAAGAAAAGAATATAATTCAATCTCCTAAAATCCATATAGATTAATGGAACAAGCTTACCCTCTTCCCATATGGCACCTAAAGCATTTTGTCTTGTATTTTTAGCATAAATTAATACCTGCATGCTAGGAGCCTATGACTTGGGTAACCAGACAATTTATCATCCAAATGAGGACACTTTGAGAATAAAAGTAGATGCTATTCATCAAGACTCCAGAAAACAGGCATAAACTGGGACCGTTTCAGAGAAACCAGGATGGATGGTCACCCTGAGCAAGACAGTGCCCTTCCAGCATCTCATGGGGAGAATCTGACGTGTGTGTTACACAGTCATTCCTCCCAATCGCCTTTCCTCCAGTGTGATTAGGGAGATGAATGGAGGGCAACGCTTCTGTACAGGGCCAGACAGGAAACGTGAAGATTTCCTTCCAGTTACAGTCTTCCCGAATCTCATGGGGGAACATTTTTATAATTGGAATTATCTACTTATCTAAATAAAAGAATGTCAAATGGGAAAATTGTCACCATTTTTTTAGCCACATCTCAGGGTTGCAACACAGAGGCATCTTTCTTATCTTTCATTCCTTTGTATCCTGTAAGAGTTTAGAGTTCTTGTGCATCATCCCACTGCGTCCATGAAATGAATTCATCAAGGCATGCGTCATCACATTTCCAATTTACTGAACGGGGAAAACAATGTGCAGGGAAGTAAGGGCTTTTTAAATAATCTGATAGGGAAACATATATTATCATTGTGCATATTTTCATTTCTCTGATTTTCAGTGCAATCAAGCATTTTTTTTCATGTTACTTTGTCCTGTGTGTTTTGTGAATTGCCTATGAATGTCCTTTCCCATGTTTTTCTATTTGGATGTTCATTTTTTCTGACTTTTCTCTGATGTTTAATTTTTATTTTTTATCAGAGCAGTAAGTATATCTAATTTAAAAGCCAAATAGCACTCGGGGTTTTGGGAAACTAGTAGTGTCCTACCCTATTCTTCCTCTCTCAACTGCATCTGGCTTCCTAGAGGCAATCCTTTCCATTCTTTTAGCTGTCTCTTCTGATATTTATCTCCATATTTCTAAATAACATTCTTTAATTTCTACCTCTTCCTTGATTACTTTGAATATTACATACTGACTTCTTCTGATAGAACATAAGAAATTAGCACCGTACAGAACACCTGCCTGCCTCACCCCTCCACGAGCCCGTCTTCCTTCTCCCAGCGCAGTTGTGTCATGATTTCTCATTATGTTGATATTTAATGTTGATATTAGCATGACTATGGAAACACTGTTCACGCATGAGCCATACAGTGTGGTAGAATTATATTTCCCTTCTGGTACATTTTCTTCTTCCAGGAGTTAGTAATTGCCCCATCTGCTCACATGCTTCATTTTCTGTCCTGTTACTGATTCTTCCCAAACTCTCTGATGGGGCTGAAGACTCCTCTCCTTGTGTGATCTACTGATTCCATTTCTTTTCCCCTTTCGATCCTCCTGCTCAGTCTGGCCGACCTGGTCTTCAGGGCCATCACACAACTGCCACGCTGGAACTTCTCTCCACCATCATCCTGTGAATTCTTGTCATCTCTCCCCACGTTGGCTGTCTTGTTTCCCAGACTATATGTCTGTCTCTTGGTTTTGTGCCCTCATTTCCTAATTTTATTGTTGCATATCCTTCGGTAGCATCCTGAAAAGTAAAATTTTAAAACTTTGTGTATCTGAAAATGTCTTCACTTTACCCTCACTACTGATTAATCATTTAGCTGGATATAGAATTCTGACCTGGAAATCAGCTTGCTTCAGAATTGTGAAGGCTGGGCTCCATTTTCTTCTAGCTTCCAATGCGGCTGTTGACATGTTCAATGCCATGCAGTTCTCTCATTCTCTGTATGCAAGCTGATCTTTTCTCTCTGGAAGCTTTTAGAATCTTGCATCACTTAGGGTATTGCCAAGATAAGACAAAAGAAGTCCATTTATGTATTCTGTGTATAAAAGGAATTTAATAGGGGCCGGCCCTGTGGTGGAGTGGCTAAGTTCGCACGCTCTGCTGCGGCAGCCCAGGGTTTCGCTGGTTCGGATCCTGAGCGCAGACATGGCACTGCTCATCAGGCCACGTTGAGGTGGCATCCCATGTGCCACAGCTAGAAGGACCCACACCTAAAATATACAACTATGTGCTGGGGGGATTTGGGGAGAAAAAGCAGAAAGAAAAAAACATAGATTGGCAACGGTTGTTAGCTCAGGTGCCAATGTTTAAAAAAAAAAAAAGGGAATTTAATAGACAGGGACTTCCTTCCTTGAGTCTGGGAAGACCTGCAGGAGCAGAGGTCATGGGAGCTGTCTCCAAAAGTCAGAGGAGTTCATGCTAGAGATCTCAATCTGAGGCGCCGAGGTGGGGAGTTCTCAAAAGCTTGCTGAGATTCTCAAGAATCTCTGAGAAGCTTCCAGCAGACATCTCAGAATTCAGTGATGAGAGGGCAGTGCTCCAAGAAGCCACTGTGACTCTCTTGTTTACCCACACGTTTGCATACGACTGATTCACTGCCATCTACCAAATTTCGTTTCTCTCATAAACATTCTCTAACCCAAAACTATACGGGAAAGGGAATTCTGGAAAATGTAGTTCTCAGCTTAAATGAGTGGTGGTGGTGCTGGGTTAACAATGGACAATCCAGCTCAGCATCGAAACGCCTCCTTTTCAACCTTGAACTTCCAAGTAAAGGTGTTCAAACACCATCTGCTCACATTAGGTGATTCAACTCTTCTTCAGACAACCAAACCCAAAAGAAGAAACCCAAAGTTCCACTTTATCCATCTCCGAATAAATGTTCCTAAATCGTCTGATTCACAATCCCCTCTTGCTATCCTATAACCAAATACTGAGATAATGAAATAACCACGGTTTCTACGTTAATACTATCAGGTGGCATGGGGACGGGAGAGGAGAAAAATAAAAATATCAATTATATATACAAATGTCCATCTCAAAGCAAGAGAGAAAGTATCTTTAGCCACTACAGTGCTTGTTTCTGTGACTGATCACATGGCCATAAATGGTGTTTATAATTCCCTTCTAATACCTGTGCTGTTGTCCCCAGCAGGCACCTTTGCTTTTGTAGGGGGTGGGAGGGCGGGGGGAGTCTGGTAGCGTGACCTAAATCTTTATTCTTGAAATTTCAGTGCCATAAATGGTCCTGCCTGTTCTAGGTTGCTATAGTTTTCTGTAACTTTTTCCACAGAAAGTGGGGTACTTAATAATCAAGCCCAGTTGCTCCATCCAGTACAGTAACGCTCCTATTTGTCTGACAAAGCCACAAGGTGGCAGTCTGAGCTTCCCGCTCACTGGAGCCATTGTGCATCCCTTCCCACCGCTGAGAACCAAGAACTGTAAAACCACAGAACCCAAAGTCGTGGGGAAGGGAAGCTGAAACTTCGCTAGTGGATCATCAGATGTAAGAGTGAGAGAAGTTATTTTATTTCCACCCCTTGATTCCTGAAATCTTTGCCTATCTTTGCTATGGGGAAACTTCACTCTAAGTTCGTCACTGGTTCAAAGCATGTCTTGCATCTCACAGGACATCACAGCAGCTCCACAAAGTGATTTCCCCCAGCTAGCACCAGAACTGAATCTTCAACCAAGCCCATCCCACAGTTCCATCAGGCCAAGCTTTGGGGCAAGGGGGAACATAGGCCAATGAATTCCAAATAGAGGTATTGACAACATCGTGCTGTCACGAGCCCGTGGCCGCGCTTCATTTCCTGTAAAATGAGGTCCTTGTCAGGAGCAGTGCTAGGAAGAATAGCTGGTTCATAAAGAAGGCGGTCTTGTAAGTCCAGGGGTGATCATTTTGGCAGAAGCATTATAAGACGGGACAGCGAATCCATATCCAAGTGAGAACAATTCATTTCTCCTGACAAGATGGACATGGTCCAATATATTCAAACTGCCACCAGGTGGCCAGTTGGTTCCCCTAAATAACAGTGCCATGTCGTGGGCTCAGTGTTGGTCTCTGCCGTTGGCCACCGCCAGATCATAGCAGGTAAGCAGAAGCCCATGTTACTGAGCTGTGCACAACCTCCATTCCCACCGCCATGCGAAGGGTATTTTGGGAAACAAGGTCCCACTCTCAGGAAGGAGTGGGGTCATGCCAAGTTGACGACAGGCAATCAGCGCAAATCTTCTCTTAGCCCCCAGGGCGCTGGAAGGGCATCCTGCTGTGCTTTGGTCGGGACTTTTGACCTTCATTATAAGGGTGCTGAAGGAGCCCTTTCATTTACAAAAATATGTGTCCTCAAATTCTCGTGGGATTAAACATTTTTCTGTTGCTTTAAAACATCTCTTCTCCTTCGTTTACCCTGTTCTCTCTGGAACTCCTAAGGCTGTCATGGACCTTCAGGTCTGATCCTCAGAATTTCTGATCTTTTCCCACCCCTCTCTTCCTACCCTGCCCCCATCTTTTTTGTTCTTTCTGGGGTATTTCCTTGACTTTATCATCCAACACTTCTATTTATTTATTTACTTATTTTGTCTTTTAAAAATCTTTTTATTTTGAAATAATTATAGATTCACAGAAGGTTGCAAAGAAATGTACTGGGAGGTCTCAGGCACCCTGACCCCAGCCTTCCCTGCTCTTAACATCTCACACAACTGTACAATATCACAACCGAGAACCAACATTGGTACAATCCATAGCGCTGGTTCAAATCTCCCCAGTTACACATGCACTCGTGTGTGTATGTGTGTGGTGTGTGTGTGTGTCTGTGTAGCTTGGATCAATTTTATCACTGGGGCCGCCTTGCATAACCACCACAATCAAGATACACAACTATTGCCACACAAAAGTCCCTCATGCTTCCCCTTTATAGACACAACAATGCCTCCTTCCGCTCCCTGACCCTGGGAGCCACCGCTCTGTTCTCCATTTCTGTGATGATGTTATGTCACGAATGGTACATAAATGGAATCATTCAGACCACATCACTTTAAGAGTGTCTTTTTTCCACTCAGCATAATCTCTTTGAGGCTCATCAAATTGTTACAGCCATTCCTTGTTACTGCTGAGTAGTGTTTCTCAGCATAGAAATACCAGTGTGTTTAATTATTCTCTCAGAAGGACATTTAGGTAGTTTCCGGTTTGGGGCTGTTATAAAAAGGGCTACTATGAACATTTCTGGACCTGTTCATTTGTCTTATTTTCTGCTATATTATTAATTTCCAAAAGCTCTTTCTTGTTCTTTCATTGCTACTTTTCTATAGAACCTTCTTTATGTTTTATGGGTATAATATTTTCTCTTCTCTTTGAAGATATTAATTACAGTTAATTGCAGTTATAAAACAAATGTTTTCTTCTGTTCCTTGCATCCTTTCTGTTTCCTGTGAATTCCTCTGTTCCTGTTTGTTTACTTAAGACTCTGTTTTTCATTTGGACACATTCTTCAAATATCTAAAGAATCTTGGTAATAGGGGCCGGCCCCATGGCCAAGTGGTTAAGTTCGTGTGCTCTGCTTCGGCGGCCAGGGTTCGCAGGTTTGGATCCCAGGTGTGGACCTACACACCACTCATCAAGCCATGCCGTGGTGGCATCCCACCTGGAGGAACTGGAACTACTTACTACTAGAATACACAACCACATACTGGGACTTTAGGGAGAAGATAAAAAAAAGAAGAAGATTGGCAACAGATGTTAGCTCAGGGCCAATCTTCCTCACAGAAAAAAAAAAAAGAATCTTGGTTATGCATTCCTACTTGAAAGTGAGGCACTACAAAGTTTATTGGAAGAGCTTTTCGACAAGTTAGCTTGTCTGTAGAGGAATTGAGCAGTTTGCTAATCAGGAGAAATTAAGCCCATGTTGTAGCAAACTACCCCCGATCTCAGTGGCTTAGCACAAAAAGGTTTATTCCTCACTGATGTCACACTTGGATGTGGTCTCTGTGGAAGTGTGAGAAAGAGCGTGGGGGATTTGCGAGGTCTGGGAAAACAGCTCATGGTGCTGGAGTCCCCGGGGCTTGGTGCTGAGGGACAGTGGGAGCAAGGCTGATGGGGGCAACTGTCACGGTGATGGCAGGGTTAGCAATTGGGATTACGCCCATGTTTCTGTCAAGATACGGAAGATTCTACTGGATGACAGCTGGTTTCCTTGCCGTAGCTCTATGTTCTTCAGACCAGGCACCATTTTCAGATGAGTGCGAGTAAGTACAAGCAGTTTTGGGTGGCCTGGCTTTGGCTCCCAACCATCTACTCATTACCCTCTCCTTACAAGTGAACGAACAGCGAGGCATGACCAGACATCTGAGGAATGTCTTCAACATGTAAAAGAGACACTGTGGTAAACAGCAAAGACAGTGCCCCTGGAGGAATTCTGGCTAACGCTGAAAACATCAGTCTCGAATATTCACCAACGAGATTGCTGAAGATTACAGATCATAACAAACTGCCAATGTGGTGCTAAGCAAGAGTTCAGTCAGGAGCCGAAAGACAGCTTTTGAAAGTTAAGAAAATATGATTGTAAGTAGGAAAGTTGGAAGAAAAGTTGAGTAAATATCCCAGGAAGAAAAACAAAAGTACAAAGAGATGAAAATACAAATAGAAGAAAAGATATGGTGCTCAGTAGGAGGCACACTGTTTGACTGAGAGGGGTTCCTATTAGAATGGGAGAAACTTTCAGAGATGATGGGAAATGCTTTCCCAGAGCTGAACTACTGAAATCTGCAGATTCAGCGATGCCCCGAGCGCCAGCACAACGAACGGAAGAGACACGCAGCTAAGCGCGCCACGTTGAAATCTCAGAAGCCGAGGACAGCGAGCAGACCCGCCTTCCAGAGAGGAAGCAGCAACTCCCTTACAAAGCGACAAGCAGCTGACTGGCATCAGAGGGGAGCACGCCACTGGCTGCTAAAACATGCCGAATAGGAAAGTATTTTCAACCCAGACTTCCAAAAACCAGAGGAGTTTGAGGGCAAACTACACATTTTCAGGTACACAAGAGCTCAGAAGATTGACTTGCTCACACACGCTTTCTTGAGAATTTAATTGAAGATGTGCTCCAGAAACATCCTGGCGTGGTACAGGAAAAGAAAAAGGGGAGACATTGAGAAAGGAGGAGATTTTTATCCAGGAAAGCAAAGAAAGAAGTCCCCAAATGGCTGCTGTAGCTGGAGAGCAGTCAGTCAACACTGGCGCAGCAGTGCAGAGGGCTGGAGGAGGGACACGACCGGGAAAACGGAGATCTGAGAGGTCTGAAGGCGCTTCAGGCGGTGCGAGAAGATAATCCAAGTCTGACAAGGCAACTGGAAACTCCAAGAAAACAAAAAAATGGAGTGTTTATTACTTTAAGCTTTCAGAATCAACCTGTAGAGAAAGTACAACAAATCTCATTTTTGTCATAGAACAGTGGAAAATGATCAACCTTAACAATGAAAAGAAAAAAACAAATTATAGAAGCTGTGAGTTAGGCTAGAGAAGGGTTGAGAAGGAAAGATGGAGGAACTAATAGCCTTACTTTAAATCTTCACTTAAAAAAGTAAAGAATCAATGATCGATGAACCCAAAAATGAAGATGTAAAATTACAAAAATAAATAATAGAGGAGCTAAGAATAATAACAGGAGTGTATAAGAGGGCGGGGTTGGTGACACAAGTGAGTTGAATCCTCATCTATCACAACAGGAAGCCAAAGTGGGTCATCTTGCAAACAGCAAGGAATAGTGGCAAAAGCACAGCATGGAGCGCCGCGGAGGGCACCGCGCGAGGACACGGCCCCAAACACGCACAGTGTTGATGTCTAGGGAGTTGTGGACAGTGGCAGGCAAGACTGAAGCCTTTCTGTGCTGGTCTATTTGAAGATTTTCATTATATCAATTTTATTAAAGGAATACATAAATTTAAAAGAAAAAAGGATAAAATGGGCGTGCACCTGACTTGCTGTCTTCCGGGAACAGCACTGAGGAGTTACTCAGTAAATCAGGGTTTCCCATCCAAACCACTAAATGCTAAATCCCTCCAATTTGGCCCCAAAGAAATTTGTTTCTGTACTCGTGAGAGAGTACACCCAGGATTTACCTTGTCTCCCATAGATGTCATCCTTCAACTCCCGCCATCACCACCTGGAGCCAGTCAGGCTGCGAGTCTCCTCCGTCAGAGCTGAAGGGCGCCCTTGAAGACGCACCCTCGGCCAGGAAAAAAATCACTGAGTCACGGTTCCTACAGGTTGCAGACACTAGTTTTGAAGAATACTCTTTCCTGCCTGGCTTTGGGTCACTCTCCGATACCTTCACGGGTCAGGCTTTTGGTGTTGTATCTAAAAAGTCATCGCCAATCCCAAAGTCACTGAGATTTTTCTCTTATTTTACATCTTCTTGTGTTCTCTTGTATCTTCTAGGAGTCTTATAGTTTTGCATTTTACATTTAGATCTATGATCCACTTTTGAGTTAATTTTTGTGAAAGGGGTAAGGTCTGTGTCTACATTATTATCATTATTATTATTTTGAACGTGGATGTCCAGTTGTCGAAGCACCACTTTTAAAAAAGATTATCATTTCTCAGTTGAATTGCTTTTCCTTCTTTGTCAAATATTAATTGACTATATTTGTTTGGGTTTATTCCTGGGCTCTATTCTATTCCACTGATCCATCTGTCTGTTCTTTCCCCAGTGTCACCCTGTCCTGACTGCTGTAGCGTTACAGTAGATCTTGCATCCGGTAGCATCAGTGCTCCGACCTTGTCCTTCTCCGTCATACGGTGTTGGCGCTTGCGGGTCTTTGCCATCTCCTTATGAACTTGACAGTCAGTTTGTCGATAGCCACAAAATAACTTGGGGTTTTTTTGGGGATCGCACTGAATCTAGAGATCATGTTGGGAAGAACTGACCTCTTAATAATTTTGAACCTTCCTATCTGTGACCATGGAATATGTCTCCTTTTATTTAAATCTTTTTTATTTCTTTCGTCAGAGTTCTGTAGTTTTCCTCACATAGCTCTTGTACATATTTTGTTATATTTATCTCTATTTCTTTCTCTCTTTTTTTGGTGGTAATTTTAATGGTGAAGTGTTTTTAATTTCAAATTCCAATTGTTCATTGCTGGTTTAGAGAAAATCAATTGACTTTTGTATGTTAACTTTGTATCCGGAAACCTTGCTGTAATTGCTTATTAGTTCCAGGAGTTTTTTTATTGTTGTTGATTCTTTGGGATTTTCTATATAGACAATCATGTCGCTGTAGACAAAGACAGTTTTATTTCTTCTTTCTTTATCTGTACACATTTTATTTCTATCTCTCATCTTATCGCACAAGCTAGGGCTTCCTGCATGAGGTTGAATAGAAGTAATGAAAGACAATGTCCCCACTTTGCTCCTGATCTTAGTGGGAAAGCATCTAGTTTCTTGCCACTAAATATAATGTTAGATGCAGGTTTTTGGTAGATGTTCTTTACCAAGTTGAGGAAGCTGCCCTCTTTCTTACTTTGCTGAGAGTTTTTGTCATGAATAGGTGTTGGATTTGGTCAAATGCTTTTTCTGCATCTCTTGATATCATATGATTTTTCTTCTTTAACCTAACTGATTTTTAAGTGTTGAACCAGCCTTGCATGCCTGGAATAAATCCTTTGTGGTTGTAGTATATAATTCTTCTTTATACATTGTTGGGTTAACATTGATAAGACTTTGTTGAGGATTTTTGCAACTATGTTTATGAGAGACTGATTTGTAGTTTTCCCTGTAATGTCTTTGTCTGGTTTTGGGGTAATGCTGACCTCATAGTATGAGTTGGGAAGTATTCTCTCTGCTTCTATTTTCTGAAAGACATTGTAGAGAACTGACATAATTTCTTCCTTCAATATTTGGAAGAATTAACCCATGAACCCACCTGGACCTGGTGCTTTCTGTTTTGGAAGGTTATTAATTATTAATTCAGTTTCTTTCACAGATATATACCTATTCAGATGGTCTACTTCTTGTGAGTTTTGGTAGATGTGTCTTTCAAGGAATTGACCCATTCCATGTAGGCTATCAAATTTGTGGGCATACAGTTGTGCATAATATTCCTTTATTATCCTTTATGCCCACGGGATCAGTAGTGATGGCCCCTCTTGCATTTCTGATGTTAGTAATTTGTGTCTTCTCTTTTTTTCTTAGCTTGGCTAGAGGTTTGTCAATTTTATTGATCTTTTCAAAGAATCACCTTTTAGTTTTGTTCATTGTCTATACTGATTTGCTGTTTCCAATTTTATTAATTTTTGCTCTAATTTCTATTATTTCTTTTCTTCTGCTGCTTACTTTGGATTATTTTACTCTTCTTTTCTAGTTTCCTAAGGTAGAAGCTTAGGTTACTGATTTCAAATCTTTATTCTTCTCAAATATATGCATTCTGTGCTATAAATTTCTTTCTGTATGCTGCTTTCATTGCATCCCAAAAATTTTGATAAATTTTATTTTCATTTAGTTCAAAATATTTTAAAATGTCACTTTAGATTTCTTCTTTGACCCATGTGTAATTTAGAAGTGTGTTGTTTAATCTCCAAGTATTTTGGTGCTTTCCAGCTATCTTTCTGTTACTGATTTCTGGTTTAATTCTATTGTGTTTTGAGAGCATACATTGTATGACTTCTATTCTTTTAAATTAGTTAAGGTATATTTTATAGCCCAGAATGTAGTCTGTGGGTGAATGTTCTGTGTGGCTCGAGAAGAATATGTATTCTGCTGTTGTTGGATGAGGTATTCTAGCATGTCTCTTAGTTGATTGATGGTGCCATTCAGCTCAACTATGTCCTTACTGGTTTTCTGCTGGCTAGATTTGTCCATTATTTATTCCTTCTCTAACACTCTTCCTTTCTTTATATAGAGCTGAATTTTTTATCTATATCAGTTTTCTTCCTTCTGAAGAATTTCTTTTAATATTTCTTGCAGTTCTGTTGGTAACGAAGTCCCTCAATTTTTGTTTAAGAAAGACTTTATTATTTCTCCTCCACTTTTGAAGGAAAATTTAGCTGGATACAATACTCTAGGTTGGTGATTTTTTTTCTTTCAACACTTTAAATACTTCTCTCCACACTTTCATTGCTTGCACAATTTCTGAGGAGATGTCCAAGGTAATTCTATCTTTGCTCCTCTGTAGGTAAAGTTTCTTTTCCTCCCTCTGGTTTCTTTCAAGATTTTCTCTGTCTTTAATTTTCTGAAGTTTGAATGTTATATGCTTAGAAGTAGAATTTTTGGTGTTTATCCTGCCTGGTGTTCCCTGAGCTTCCTGGATCTGTGGTTTGTTGTCTTTTATTAATTTTGTGAAATTATCAGTCATTATTGCTTTAAATATTTTTTCTGTTCCTTTTTCTCTTTCTTCTCCTTCTGGTATTCCCATTATGTATATGTTATACCTTTTGTAATAGTCCTAGAGTTCTTGGATATTCTGTTCTGTCTTTTTCATTCATTTTTATCTTTGCATTTCGGATTTGGAAGTTTCCATTGACATATCTCCAAGCTCACTGATTCTTTCCTTGGCCGTGTCCAATCTACTGATGAGCCCATCAAAGACATTTTTCACTTCTATTATAGCGTTTTTGATTTCTCACATTTCCTTTTCATTCTTAGAGTTTTCATGTCTCTGCTTACCTGACCCACCTGTTCTTTCACGTTGTCCACTTTTTCTATTAGAGCCCTTAACATATTAACCATAGTTATTTTAAATTCCAACATCTCTGCCATATCTGAGTCTGGCTCCGATGCTTGCTCTGTCTCTTCAAATTGTGACTTTGTCTTTTAGTGTGCCTTCTAATTTTTGTTGAAAGTTGGACATGAGGTTCTGGGTAGAAGGAACTGAGGTAAATAGCCCTTCGGTGTGAAATTTTATGTTTATCTGGCTAGGGTTTAGTGCATGTTTATTGTTTGCTATAGTCATAGGTGTCAGAGGCAAAAATGTTCTCTGGTACCCTCATTTTTGTCTTTTCTGTTGTCTTTGGGTTTTCCCAGAGACTCCTAAAATAAGGGTTGAGATGAGTAATTCTTTCACTTGTATCCCTTGCTTTTATACAGGTGCCTTATTGATGTGGGGGTACAGTGTGGAGAAAGGGGCTGGATGGGGCTAGAACTGGGTATTTCCCTTCCTCCAGGTCAGTTAGACTCTGGTGAAATCTCAGTCACTTTAACTCCTTTGGCCTTCTTAGTTTCTTTTGAGGGCAGGCCTTGTAAAGAAAAAAAGAATACTTTGGGCATATGTCAAAATGGCTACTTTCCCCTTCCTTCTGCTTGGAGCACAAGGGCTTCTTTTCCATTCTTCCCTGGGATAACCTGGCAGGGATCCTGGAGGGTTAAACTCACAAAAACTTCCCAGCCCCTGAAGATCAGCCTTCCCTGGATTTTCTCTCTCAGACTTGTCCACACTGAGCCACACCAGCAATTCATTGATTACAGTTTAGAATTTCCTACCTACTTTGGTACTCATGCCTGCACAGGTTTCTGCTCCAATAAATTGTGATTCTCTCTATCCGCCTGTCTGTCTCTCCGATTTTGGGGGCAGGAGTTTGTCCTACGACCTGATTCTTTGATGGAGCTAATCTTTGATTTTCAGTTTGTGCAGCTTTTTCCCTTTGCGTGGATGGGAGAGAGACTTGCCAGCCAGGGAACCAGTAAGGCTTTAGTTCTACGATTTCCTTGTTTTTTTTTTTATACTTTCCCAATCATTTTTTAAGTTCTCCATGATTTCAATCATTATAGCCATCTTTTTCTGTAGATTTCTAACATATTTATTATAAATAAATAATACTTTTCTGTTAATTCTATTATCTCGAATTATTTGTGGATCTGTTTCTGTTAACTGAATGTGAATTTTTTTCTCTCGACTCAATCACATTTGTCTTTTTCTTTGCATGTCTGATATTTATTATTGTATATCAGATATTGTGGAGGATGGGTCATGGAGACTCTGAGTTCTGTTATTCTCTGAAGAGTGTTGAGTTTTGTCCTCTAGGGAGTTGAATTACTGGAAGATCACAGTGAACTTGTGGAGGCTGGGCTTTAAATTTCATTAGGGCAGATATAGATATAGATAAATATAGACATAGATTTTTTTTTTTTTTGAGGAAGATTAGCCCTGAGCTAACTGCTGCCAATCCTCCTCTTTTTGCTGAGGAAGTCTGGCCCTGAGCTAACATCCATGCCCAACTTCCTCTACTTTATATGTGGGACACCTGCCACAGCATGGCTTGCCAAGTGGCGCCATGTCCGCACCTGGGATCCAAACCCGCCAACCCCAGGCTGCCAAAGCGGAACATGCACACTTAACCGTTGCGCCACCAGACCAGCCCCAGGGCAGATATATTTTGATTTTTGCCCTTAGCCTTAGTGCAAATTCCTTATTTCTAGAACAAAGTCTCTATTTCCAAGCTGTGGCCCTTTGGGGTGGGGTTTAAATGGCAAACGGAGGCATTTACCAAGCTCCTGTAACTGTCGGACTCCAAACTCAGTCTGCCCGGAGTGGACTGTAAATGGCTCCCTTCTGCAGCTCTTCCCGCCTTCCAGCTCTGTCTTTCCCTGGGATCCTTGCGATCTTACCCACATGTGCAGTTCAGACTGGCAGCGCACTGGAAGGGAGTTTATAGCTTCCGGCTCCTCACCTGCAGAGGCTACAAACTTCCCATTATAACTCCCCTCAATTTTCAGCTGCGCTGTCCTCCCGAATTCCATCCTCCGCCTTCTGCAGCCAAGAAGCCCCTTGCTTCCTGTTTGCAGTCTAGCTCACTGGAAAGAGCCCTCAGGGGAAAGGCAGCTCTTCTTTCAATAACTGCCTCCCCGGCCCCGTTTCCGCCTGCTTTTTGTTCTTCTTCGGGCTTCTGACAACTGTTTCATAGATTTTGTCCACATTTCATATGGCACGATGGTTCTGCAATTATTAAAAGTAGAAACTCTACCTTTTGATTTTTTTTTTAAGATTTTATTTTTTCTTTTTCTCCCCAAAGCCCCCTGGTACATAGTTGTATATTTTAGTTGTGGGTCCCTCTAGTTGTGGCACGTGGGACGCCATCTCAGCATGGCCTGACGAGCAGTGCCATGTCCATGCCCAGGATCCAAACCGGTGAAACCCTGGGCCGCCGCAGCGGAGCGCGGGAACTCAACCATTGGGCCACAGGGCGGTCCCTGCCTTTTGATTTTTGAGCCTGTAATCGTACCCTCTATTCAAAAAGTGAACTATTAAAACACAACAAGCGAACGGAATTAAATATAACGCCTACGTTGGCAAACGATTCCCTGACGTTCAACTAAGCCAGAGGCTGCCTTTCCAGCCCACGTGCGCGCCCCGCGCCGGCCCAGGCCCCGCCCCCACCGCGCGCCCCGCCCCCACCGCGCGCCACACCCAGCGGTCGCGCCCGTTTCCATGAGGACGCGGCGCCAGGCCGGGGCTGTCGGGCCACCGAGCTGGCGGACTTGCAGCCGCGGCGGCGGCGACATGAGCGCGGCGGGAGTGGCGGCCGGGCAGCGGCCTCTCAGCTCAGGGGCCCTGGGCTCCCGGGGGGCGTCGCGCCCACGCCTGCGCCCGTCCGCCGTCCCCCAGCCCCCGGGGCCGCACGGCGCGCAGCCCGGGCTCAGCGAGGCGCAGAAGCGGGTCCTGGACCTGGAGAAGAGCCTGCAGTTCCTGCAGCAGCAGCACTCGGAGACGCTGGTCAAGCTCCACGAGGAGATCGAGCACCTGAAGCGGGAGAACAAGGGTGAGTCCGCGCCTCCCGCGGTTGGGACCCGAGAGACGCAGACCGGCCCCCCAGGTGTCCTGAACCCTCCCATGGCCCCCGGCCCCGACACAGCGCACGGGCTCTAGAAGCCGCAGGCAGGAACACGGCAGCGGGGGCTACCCGGGCCCTGCACGCCGGCTCGGGCTCCCGGCCCCGGGGCCGCAGATCCGGCGGTGTCGTCGTGGGCGGTGCCTCCGGGCGGCCCGCCCATCTGGCGGGGGCGGGCCCGGTGTGTCACTTCCCGAGGTAACCCGGCCAGCCGTCTGCTCTCCAGGCCGGGTCTGGTCCGCCTCGTTTATAAGTAAAACATAGGCCCCAAAGTACGAGTATACAGCTTAATGAATTTTCACAAACTAAACACACCCAGGTCCAGGGCAGACGTGCCGGCTCCAAAGGGATCCCTTGGCCCCACCCAGCCCCTCCTCAGACGGCTGCGGCCTGTGCCCCCAGTGTCCTCAGGGCGGGGCCTTCCTAACTTCACACCTCTCCTGGCTCCTCACTCCCGTGGGCCAGACCTGGAGCAGAACTTGGGGCCTCCCACGATGGGACCCTGTCCTCTCTCTGGCCTCCCTCAGCTGTAGCGAGGCTCCTCCGCCCACACATCCAAGCCTGCCTCGTTTCTCACTGCCCTCCTTTCTCCTGCTGCCTTTACCTGGAGCTCCAAGTATCCCCTCACTGGGTGTCCATTATGTCAGGACCCTCCCCTCCCCATGTCTTCTTGTCCAGCTCCTGTCCAGGGTGTCACTTGATATTGCACTGACCATGTCTGCTCATCCATGGCCAGGGGCTCCTGGAGGGCTAAGCCATCCTGACTCACCCCTGTATCCCTGGACCCCAAATCCCCTTGGCAGGGGGTGCCTTGTAGATGTCATCAATGGAGGGACGGACTTTGGGGGAGGCTCTCATGCAGGGACTATGGCTCTAGGAACAGCCAGGGGCGTTCCCGGCCCTAGGGCACCCAAGGCAGGGTCCTGGGGTGGGGTCCCGGCAGCCAAGGTCGCGAGTGAGGTCCCTAGGGTCTCAGCAGGGAGGGAGTGGGCAGGGCAAGTCAAGCCTCTTCACTCAGAGTGGCTGCAGCTTCCAAAATGATGAGGAGAGCATGTGCTTGCTTTCAGATCTCCAATACAAGCTAATAATGAATCAGAAGCCGCCGAAGAGAGGTAAGACTGAGGCCTTGGAGTGCCTGATGGGAAGTTTCTGATGGCGGGAACAGCCCCTCCAGACTGCTGTGCCCACCTGGCTGCAGTGGCCCACTCACTGTCCCAGTGGGGAGGAGTCCTAGGGGACCTGGACAGACACCACTGTCCCAGCCACAGTGTGGGTGAATTTGGGCACTCAAGCACAGCAGGTGCCGTTCTTGGGGAAGTCAAGGCCTGAGGTTGTAACGGAGCGAAAAGGGGCTTGTTCGGCTCGCCGCAATCTAGTGCCAATCAATTGCAAACAAGCCGGTGGTTGAGAAAGGAAAGTTTATACGATTAGCATAATCGGAAGATGGCAGACTAGCGTCCTGATGAACCGTCTTCCAGTCATACAGCACCTTGAGGCAGGTGCACAGGGGAGACGGGCAGGGAAGGAGGGGGTGAGGGAGGTTGACTATCCGGTGAGATGAACTTCAAGGCGCCACGTTGTCTCTTTCCTCTGTCATTCGTGATGGGGACCAACGTGGGATTTTTCTTTCTGGAGGCCGTCATGTTCCTGGAAGCTCAGAGAACAAAGTTGTCTTATCACTGCTGGGAGATACGTAAGCAAGAGTCCTAGAACTAGCAGATCATGTATTTTGTAAAAGCTAGAGGTGCTTCATCATGGAGGCTGCGAGCAGGCTAGAATGTATAGAATGTATCGAGACTAGTGCTTCGGGGCATGGTTACAGTGTTGCTTCCTTTCCCTAAGATGGCTTCCCTCATGCTAACTCAAGGTCTAGCTGTTAAAAGGTCTGTGCAGTATGGACAGTGGGCAGAGAAGCTGGGGGTGGGGGGCTGCCTAGGCCCTCCCCCTGCCCTCCCCAGACTCACTAACCTTCTGGGTTCTTTTTACTTGGATTGCTGCTATGGCCAGCCCCAGGCTCTCTCTCTGAAACGCTGGCCAGGCTCAGTGCAGCCCCAGCCCTGTGCCTCTTTCTCTCACACCCTGGGACAGGTGGCTCTGGGCACACTCCTTCCGGGGATCCTCCCTGCCATCTCCGCAGTGGCCGTGGAGGCTGGGGAAAGGGAGCTGAGGCACAGAGACCTGCAGCCAACTCTCTGGGGCCCTTCCTCATCTGTGGCCCACTCTCCTTGCCTGTCCCCCAGCCTGGCCCCGGGAGGCCCAGGTTGTCTTGGGCTTGCTCACCCCCTTACTTTTGGGGCCAAGTGTGACATGGGGAGGTAGCGTGCGTGGTGAGTGGTGTCAGCCCGGAATGCCTAGTCTGTGGAGTGTCCAGGGCTCTTCCTTCCTGGGAGAAATGCAGAGAACGGAGGGGTGGGACTTTCTCTGGCAGGACAGAGCAGCTCTAGTGAGCTGTTCTGGGCATGCAGCTGGGCCCGTTAGCAGTCCCAGTCTTACAGTGCTGGGGGTCCCCCGTGGGACATTGGGAGGGGTTGTGCTCCTACTTGGGACCTGCTGCTTCTTCAGTCCTGAGCCCCTGCTTTTGGATGGCCCTCCAGGAAACCACCTTTCCCATGGTCTCGGCTCCCTCGGGCATTGGCCGGGTCTAGGGCTGCCTCACCAGAGTGTGGGGGAGGGCTCCACTTGAATGCATGGTCTGGGGCCTGCAAGGACAGGAGGTGGACACAGGGGGGCTGGCCTCTCGCCCACGGGGGTGTGCAGAAGCCGCTGGGGAAGCTGGGATGGAAGTGTTGCTGCCTCCATCTTGGGCTGACCCTTGTGCGTTCTCCCACAGGCAGCATCTCCAATTCCAGTTTTCAGTCCATCAAGTCTGTCTCAAATTCGACAGTGTCAGGTGAGAGTGCCAGTATCCTCTGTGTGCTCAGGGCTGGGGGAGGGGCAGGTGCTCACTGGGGCCCTGGGCCTGAACAGCCAGTGTCGGGTGCTGACCAGGGAGCTGAAAGCCCCTGGCGGTCCTCTCTTGAGCAGAACTCGGGGGAGCACCTTTGCCAGGCCCTGTGAAGATGGGGGTTGAGGGGCAGCTGAAGGGAGCCAAGGAGGGTGCCATGAACTAAAAGCACCAGGAGGGGCTGAGGCAGGGTGGGACAGGACTGTGGGCTGGGTGGTGGGTGGCCAAAAAGCTGGGCATGCCTGCCTGCAAAGGCCTGATATCAACATGGGGCACAAGGCCCGCTGGCGGGCCCACCCTGGGGCAGGATGGTGGGCAGTGAGGCTCCCTGAGCAGAGCAGCCCCGAGGGCCCCTGAGCCTCCGCGTGGTCCTCCAGGGAGGGGGCAGTGCTCTGGCTGCCTGGCAGAAGCCCAAAGTAGGCAGGATGCAGGTGGGAGGGCCCTGCCTACGGAGCCTGCGCTTGTGGCAGAGGGAGGGGAGCTCAGAACCTCTTCTCCCCACTCTGCCTCCCCGAGAGGCCAGGCTCCCTCACCAGCAGTAGCCCCTGCCCTTCCATGCAGGGCCCAGGTGGGTGATGGGCCATCCTCAGACAGGAAACCTGTGCAGGCGGGTCCCAGACCTCTCATTCAGTTTTGCTTTGCCCAAAGTGGCGCTCAGAGTCAGGGAACAGATTGTGGGGCCACCCCTCCACCCCCGCCCTGGCTTTTACTGAGGCCTGGGAGGGGTGGGGGTGTCCCTGATTCAGTTGCTTCAAGGAGCCAGCTTCCACCACCGTGACTCCGTGAGAGCATTCAGCAGGACCACCCACAGGCTGCATCCTCAGCCCACACTCTGGTCTCCCAGCAGCTCTCCTGAGGAGGCTGCTACCGTCTCCCCTCTACAAGGAGGAAGCTGAGGTGGGGGCGGGGGCTCCTTAGGTGCACACAGCCGCTCCTGGAGGACCTGGGCAGTAGCTCGTGATGCCTGCAGTCACTGGCCCTGTCTGGGTCTGACCTGCAGCAAACTCTCAAGGCAAGGCCAGGCCCCAGCCTGGTTCCTCCAAGAAGCAAGACTCGAAAGCTGACGTTCCCCAGAAGATGGAGCTGGAAGAGGAGCCACCAGGCGCCACCCTGCTTCACAACGGCAAGCTGGACAAGGCCGCTGGGACCCAGGGGCAGGCCAAGTAAGGCTTGGGGTTGCGTTCAGTAGGTTCACAGCTGCTTTGCCCTTCCATGTGGCCCAGTCTCCAGCGTGAACCGAGCTTGTGAAAGCAGACGGACTCAGGCCTCGTCCATCTGGTGGGCTCTACCTTCCCCCGCTCCCCTGGGCATCCTGCAGGCTCCCTGGCCTGACCTGAGCCCAGAAGAGGGGCTAGCAGCAGCCCCTAACACATTTTCTCAAAGAAAAGAAAAGGTAATTTGGCCTCCAAATTTAGCTTGCTTTTCACCAAGAAAACAGTGAGTTGGGTTCCCAGGCTCCACCCTGGAAAACATGCTCGGCCTTTGGAAGGCATGGAGCCATCAGGCCAGAGCAGGACGAGGCTCGTCTAACACCCAAGTTTCTGGGAATTCCCTGGAAAGCAGCAGTGAGCTGGACTTTGCATCTGAAAAGGGAACCCCATGTCCCCTGCGTAGTGTAGCTGGCAGGACGCACTCCTGCTTCTCTGCACCATCCTTAGATTCCCTCTGGATCAGCCCCACCAGGAGTGGGGTCACGACCGTGGGCAGCTAGGCAGCTCGAACCACGTCTGACCCTCAGTGTACCTTGAGAGGAGAGAAAGGGACAGGCCCAAGTCATGGCTGGCCCCAAAGACCCCCACCTGGGAGCACCCTGGTCAGAAGGGAGCCAGACCCCCGAGGAGCCTGGGTAGATGCCTGCTTCCCCACACTGGCCTCACACTGGCATGGGCACTGCTCTGAGCAGAGATGGTGGGTGGTTAGACCAAGCCTGGCAGGCCACCTCTGGGCTGCTGCACTGACTTTCAGAGACGAGGAAGTGGAGACCTCTAATGCAGTGGCCACCTCAGTGGCGGGCAGCCAGCACAAGGTCAAGCAGGTGACGGGGGCACCCCCCTCAATGAGCCTGCCCCCCCACCTGCGCAGGCCCACCACGCTTCAGCAGTGCGAGGTGGTCATCCGCCAGCTGTGGAACGCCAACCTCCTGCAGGCGCAAGAGGTGAGGCTCGGGCAGAGGGAGCGCCCCGTGCCTCTGCTGGCCCTGCCCACCACGCCTCTTCTCCTTGCCTTTCAGCTGCAGCATCTCAAGTCCCTCCTGGAAGGGAACCAGAGGCCTAAGGCTGCCCCCGAGGAGGCTGGGCCAAGTTCTCCCAAGTGCGTGCCCCTGGGTGGCGCCCACCCCGTCACGGCAGGGTCTGCTCATCTGGGGCTCACTGCTGACTCTTCCTTCACTAGGGACCAGGAGGCCCTTCACCTGGGGGCCATGCAGTTCCCCAAGGTCCCCACCAAGGGCGTCTCTAAGAAATGGTGAGTGCTACTGGCACTAGGGGTGGGGCGGCCTCCAAGCCCAGGGCTTGCAGGGCCAGGGCACAGCAGCAGAGCGGGCCCTGGCCCAGTGCCTTCACCGTGGCCCCACTCCCAGCCCAGCGTGCGCTCCCAAGGTGCCTGCGCTGACCCGCCTCTGCCCCCACCAGCCTGATTCTGAGCCCGATGCCAGTGGCGGAGCGAGCCATCCTGCCAGCGTTGAAGCAGACCCTGAAGAGCAACTTCGCGGAGCGGCAGAAAAGGCTGCAGGTGGTGCAGAGCCGGCGGCTGCACCGCTCTGTGCTCTGAGCGCTCGCCCGCACCCTCCTTGCAGCCAGGCCTCCCACGACCTGCGGCTGGAGACGCTAACCCTCTCTACATAGCACTTCAAAAGAATTCTACTGCGCTTAAGCCAAGCTGATTCCAGACAAAACTCATGGCAGAGAAAGTACTTGGTTTCAGAACTGAGAAACTTTTCTTGCTCAGTATTTTGTTATTCTGCATTTACACAAAAACATTATGAAGTAAGTATTACCCTCCTTGTTGAAGACTGGAAATAAAGCTCGTTTCTCCCAGTTGTGAGTCTCGTCCTTCACTGGCTATCAGGCGTCACTGTCCCGCCATGTACCCCTAGCTCTGCTCCCTGCAATGGGAAGGGCCTGCCAGGCAGTCACCCTGGCTTGTCCAGGGCCCAGCAGCTGCCCGAAGAGGACAAGCTCAGGCACAGCACACACCCCCTTCCTGGAGCACAGGGGGCTGCCCTCTAGGCACACATCCAGGAGACAGAGCCGCCCTGTGGAGCGCACCCTCCCCAGGGAGGGCTCCGCCCTGTGACGGCCTCATGCCAGCCCCTCAGGTGCCAGAACAGCAGGTTCCTAGGCCTCACGGTGTGGTCAGCACTAGCCAGCCAGGACAGTCATCGCAGCCCCACTGGCTGTTTCCTCAATGCAAATCTCTGCCTCTTCCCACTTTGGGGAACAAGCACTTTGCCAGAAACCTGGGGGTGAACCAAGATGAGGCACTGACACTGTCAGATGAGGTGAACTAAGGCCTGGCTATCCATGGACAGCTCCAAGGTGGTGGACCTGGCTCAGCCCTGACAGTGTCCCTCGCTGGACAGTGGGCCCTGGACTTGCATGGGGGGGACGACACAGTGACGAATTCATGACAAACACGGGAATAATAAATTTATTATAGCAACCACAGATGACACGGTAGTGCACATACAAAAGGGGGAACCTCTTCTCGCCAGAGGGCCAGCTGGCCGATGCCCTGTCAGGGAGCCTTCACTCTCTGGATTGGCTCCGAGGATGCTGGGTCCCGAGGACAGAACCCTGACCCAAGAGTGGGCCCAAGGGTCCAACTAGTGGGCATGGGGCCAGGAAAAGGATCCACCCAGATGCTCCTGGCTCCCCAGGCACCCCCACAGTGCTGAAAGGGCCCCCAGGGCTTGAAGGGAGAATGCCATGAGGTATGAGGCCCAGCTGATGGCAGGGGACTCACACTGCCCACAGGCCAGCCTTCCCTCTTGACACAGCCAGCACCCCTGGATCCGGGAGCTTCCCTGTGGCGTGCTGCAGGCAAGTGTGCCCCATGCCAACTGTGGCGCGGTCTGAACCCAAAACCGTGATCAGAAAACTCTGTGTGTTTTGAGGGTTTCCTACGTTTTCCATGTTCCCCTACAGAAACAGGGAGAAGTGTTTTGTGGCACACACACAAGAGCCTCGAACGAGATCCTGAGTTCTCCCCATGCTGTGGAGGAAGGACGTGGGCCCTGCAGAGGCCGTGGGGACAGTAGCCCAAGGAACGCAGGGACTAGAGGTGTGTCTGACTCCCTGGAAGAAGTCCCACCCCCACCCCCAACAAAGCCAGCTCCGCAGCCACCTGTCCCTGTCCTGTACAAGTGTGGGAAAATGTTTGGCAGGTCCCCAAGGCAGAAGATAAAAGCAGGAAAGCAAATCTAAGCCCAGACTCTCTAAGGAAGCCAACACCTAGAAATGTCCGACATGAGGCATATGTCTGCTGCGGCCCCGACAAGGCTGCCGGCTGCCCCCACGGTCCTTGGCCGGTGGCCCGAGGTGGAGTGGCGGTGGCAGCTAGGCTGCCGAGAGGCAGGCCTGGTGGATGCTCTGCGCCCAGGTGTTGAGCAAGGCCGTGACCGAGTGCTTGTCAGGGAGCTGCAGCAGCCTCGAGGTCATGCATCGGTGCACCGACTGCAGGAAGGGGTTGGCGTCTGCAACACAGCAGCAGGCCGTGAGTGCCGTGTTCTCAGCCAGGATGGCTGGTGCCTGCTGGGATCGTGGCCCAGGCAAGCGACTCGCTGGGAAGGAGCTGCTCCTAGAGGCATAAGACTGACATCTGGGCACTCTACCCAGCCCCGGTGACCAGGGATGCCACCTCCCACACAGTGGGGTGGCGGCGGGCTCTCCTCTTGGGCCCACAAGTCAGTGGAGAACTGGAATGTGAATGGGCCTGGAGCCCAGGGCTTCCCCTCAGGGACAGCCTCAGGGTTCCAGTACCAGCCCTCTGTGCGCAACCTCAGGGGGACTGTCCGCAACCTCAGGGCTCTCTCTAGGCCTCTGGCTTGGAACCATGTCACCCAGAAGAGGCCTCATGAGCCCAAGCTCCCATCTGTGCCTCCATGTCATCAGCCTTGTAGGGGCCATAGAGGCCACCAGGCCTGCTCACCCCTTACCCACTAAACCCAGCTGCTCTGGGACTGTAAGACAACAGGCAAAGGGAAACAACGAGGGCAGAGACCCTTCTCCCTCCAAGGGACTGCTGGGCAACCCATTCTTGTCTACAAAGGGGGAGCCAGAGGAGGAGGCCTCTGTGGGGTGGGGGGGTGGAGGACACATGGAGGAAAACCTGGTTGCCCAGAGCTGACCCGCTTCTGTCTTGGGCCTCCCCACGGCCGTCATCTTGGCTCACCCACCGTACTGCCACTGCCGGTCAATCCACAGCGGGCTCTGGGCTGGGTAGTCGGCAGGCACGCTGAGCTCCAGTGGCGGCACACTTGGGAGGTCCTTGTCATCTGTAACACAAGGCTGTGCGTGTGACCTGGCCTGCCCCACCTCACAGCCCTGCTCCTAAACAGAGCTCTTCACACCCCAGAAGGTTCTGGTGAGGCTTGCTGTAAAGCCTGGAGATCACTCTGACTTCGGTTTCCACATCTCCCCAGGGGCTCAGGGAAGCAGAGCCACACCTGGACGGGAGGGAGGGGCTTCCCTGGCACGTGGGGGGAGGTGAGAGTGTGTGGGCTCACGGCCCAGCCCTCAGTGCAGCCCTCAGTGCAGAAGGGCAGCTCAGGCAGGCTCTGACAGGGATGGGGGACTGCGGGCCTGGGGCTGTGGGGTGAGCAGGCACGTCTGTGGGAGGCTGAGCCCGTCACGGTGAATGGAGTGTGCGGCGCTGGGCTGGGCTGTTCTGTGCCCCGTGTGGCCAGAGTTCGGGGCTGCAGTTCAGGGCTTACTCTCCCAAGTCTGCCCTGCTCTCCCCGAGTACTCACCCAGCTTGCATATCAGGTGGACGGTGCCGTTGTTACTGCAGTGAGAAGGGTCCAAGTTCACCAGGAACTTAGGGTCTAATCTGGCCACTTCCCCCTGAAGCACATTGGGGATGCTCTGCTTCTCGTCCTCTTCAAACTTACGCTTCCGGGCGCACACCACTGGGGCCCTAGAGGAGGCGGCTGTGGTGACCACCCCAGGCTAGGCTGTGGCCCATGGCCTGCCAGCCGCCGCCTACTGCAAGGCTGAGCTTGTACTGTACGTACGTGACGGGTGGGCCGTGGATGGCTGTCATGGCCGGCACGAACGTGCGGTACAGGGAGTGGTTGAAGACAGGCGAGCGGATGTTGGCCAGGACAGCATCCAGGAGCGGCTGGCACAGGTACTGCTGTTTGGTTGGCGGCACTGGGGGCGGTGGGGGCGTGGGCTAGGACAGGGGTGGGCGGGTCAGCAGCCTACTCCTGAGGAGGCTTTCCAGACCCCAAGGTCCTCATTCTCACAGTCAGACTTCCTGTGGCTTCCCCACAACCTCTGCCCCCTGCAGACAAAGACGGCTGATTCTCTCACCCCCTATAACCTTGACCTCCCCTGGAGTCCCCTCTCCTGGGGGCCTGGCCTTATGCTGGGTGTGTGGAAGCAGGATGGCAGCGTGCACAAAAGCCCAGGGGATGGAGGAAGCCTCCATGGAGCCTCAGCCAGAGGGTGATTTCTCCCATGTTCCTATGCATGCTGTCCCGCCCCACCCCCAACCACAGACCGGACCAGGAAGAAGACCCCCAGGGACCTCAGGCTGCCCCCTCTGCTCACGCTGACTGACTATGAAGGCTCCTCCCAGCTTGCGATTCCAAGTTGCTATGGGGTGGACCCTGACCTCCCGGAAATACCTGCAGCCCTTCAAACACCACCAGGCTATGGAGCCCTACTCACCACCGCCATGTCATTTTTGAGTTTCTCCAGGGCGATCTCACATTTTTGCAGCGTTTTCAGGGGGCACCTGTGGGGAGAGGGACTGGCTGACCCTCTGTGCTGGAGGATGGGGAAGCTGGCAGCTCTCACGTGCTGATCCCAACCACTGCCCATCTGGCCTCCTCTGGATGGAGCCAGCCCCAGGGCCTTGGCCACCAGAACCCCAGTGGGAGTCTAAGGCAAGGTGGTCCCGCTCCCAGGAGCTGTCTGGACCTGGTCGGGAGAACAAAGCATACATGTGATGGGTCAAGGGAAGGGACAGAAACCAGGCCCCTGACCAGGCTGGTGTGGCTTCGGTCTCATCTAAGCCAGGCCCCTGCCCACCCTGGCCCTGTAACTCCAGTGAGAGATCAACCCAAGAGGGCCTGGAGGGCTGTCTGGCTCCAACAGGCCTGTTTCACAGTGTCCAGCATTCTGCCCAAATAAACAGAACAACGACAACCTTCTAGAAGAGGGGCACAGCCTGAGCCAAGGCCCTGGGCAGAGGGAAGTAACCCAAAGGCCAGTCCACGTGAACAGCTCTGTGGCACTGCCCAAGCTCTGGCACTCATAGCAGCCTGTGACCCATGGGCAAGGGAAGGGGTGTGCGTGTGGTGTCAAGAACCTGGTGCTCCACTACCATCCAAGTGATTCTCGAGGCACCGTCTTGTTTCATTTTCACAGCCAACGCATGTGAGCCACAGCTGCCCCCTTTGCAGATAGGGTAACTGAGGCACAGCCACTTGCCCCAAGGCCACCGGCAAGTCACGTACAGGGCTGAAGGTTGGACTGAGGCCCGTCATGGCCAGCTTGATCAGTGACGGCCACTCCAAGCCCACACCCAGCCAACAGCCTGATGACGCAGGGCTGTGATGGCCACAGGGTGGAAGTGTGATGGCCCCAGCAGCAGCCCGGAGCACAGCACAGGCTGGGCGTTGGCAAAGGTACAGGCTAGGGGCTCGGAGCTCCAGCAGACACACCTAAGTGGAACCCTAGGGCCCTTTCTCTGGATTCCACCTTGGTACCAAGAGTCTGTCCTAGGCTGGACCAACCAAGCCCCCAGGGACCCTCTGTGAGCCGTGGGCACAGCACTGGTCTTCCCCTAGGGGTCTGTGAGCAAAGCTCACCGCTTGGAGGGGTCTGTCAGGATGTCCAGAAGGCTCTTCATCTTACTCAGGTCTTTTTTTCTGTCTGGGACAGAAGAAGGGACATTAAGACGCAGGCCTGGGGTATCCATGGGCCCCGCCCCCGCCCCGGCCCAGCCCCACCTTCATTCTTGTCGATCTTGTTGATCATGCGGCGCAAGGGTTCGATGTACTTGGACAGCTGCTTCAGCTTGTCCAGGTACTGCTGCTCCTCGGCCTGGCTGGAGCCCGCTGGGCTCATGACTGAGCTGGGGTTCACTGCAGGACACAGCTGGGTGAGCACGGCCCCAGCCCACAAAGGGCCAGCTCTCCACAAGCCCTAATGGTGGGACGCTGGGGCTCCAAGGGGTTCCAGAGCTCACTCACCCTGTTATAAGCTGAGGCCTTGCGAGGGTGAGGGGGCGACCCTCAGCACCTCAACTTGCAGGGCTGTGTGCAGGTCACACGATGGCTCTGGGCCTCAGGCCATGCCCACCCCAGGCCCGACTTACCAGGGGTGTTTAAAGGTCCCGGGGAGGGGACGCTGAAGTTCTGTGGGGTGCGCGCTGTCACTGGACTCTGGGAGGGCTGCGGCGAGGGGCTGGGCAGGAAGCTACTGGGGGATGGGGCAGGGCCGGAGCTGCAGCAAAGTGAAAGGAAGCATGGCTGTGAGCTGGGGCACCAGGCAGGCCCCGCCCTGGGAGCCAGGCAGGGAAGGGCACCCCGGCCAGGCCTACCTGACGTTGGAGTTGGGCTGCGAGCTGGGCTGGCCGGGCTGTGGGGACGGCTGGGGGGGAGGGGGCATCGACTGCGGGGTCTGCACCTGCTGGCCCGGTGACGGCGAGGACAGCATGGTGAGGCTGTTCTGGCTGACCTGGAAGTGGAGGGGGCTCAGCCTGCTCGCCTGCCACATACTGTCACTCCTGCTACCCCCCTGCTCCCACCTGCCCAGGCTTGGATCCATCTGCACGCACAAGCCCCTTCTCTCTCTCACAGCCTCACCACACACCCTTGTCTTTCTCTGACACCCTGCCTCTCAGATACAAACACAGGCACGCACTCCGCCATCCTGTGGGAACACACACACAAGCACACAGTGACCGCGGTGCTGGCAGAAAGGCCAGGCTGGGCAGCTCTGGCTCCTCGGCAGGGGAGATGCATGAAGACCATGGGTTTCTGGGCTGGTCTTCATAGGAATGGGAGCCTGTGAAGGGAGGCCAGGGAAGGCCTATGGCTTCAAATGGCACTGCCTGGCCTGCCCTGGCCTACGATGCTCTCCTCTGCGAGCCAGTGAGGACCTTGTTCTGTGAGAGCTGGGACAGTCTTCCCGTATGCTTCCACGAACCCCCTTTGCCCCCTAGGCCACAGGCAGCCCCAGCTCTGACGGGGCAAAGGACAAGCTCAGATGCAGGGTGGTGGCGGAGACCGTGCCTGACATTGTGTCCCACTTGGACCTGCTTAATGGAAGCAAAGTGGCCCGTGTCAGCACACCTGGCCTGGGGCTCCTGAGTCTGATGGCGGACCAGCCCCCTCCTGGACTGGCAGACCTGCTGGGAGGGGCAAGTGGCTCGGCGTTATTCTCAGAGGCCCCTTCCTTGTCTGCAGAGGCAGGGCTCACCTTACTCCCTGCAGTCCTCATCAGGGAGGACACAAACAGGGTCAACTGCACCACTGTGATCACTAAGGACAATGCCATATTTGCCTGTGAACTCCACAGGCTGAAACCATACTGCCCAAGAACCACGAACAAGGATGTGTTTAACAATCACTTTCTGTGGGAGAAGCAAAGACAGCAGTTCTGGGTGGTGAGGACAGCTGTGGGGAGATGGCTGCCTGCTAGCCTTTGGGTACCTAGCCTCCCCTGGAACGAGAGCCGCCTCGCCAGTGCCCGGTGATGGTGGCATAAAGGCCTGGCCCCTTGCCACACATGGACCCCCCTCAAAGGCCCTACCAGCTTCACAGCTCCCAAGGGTTGGTGGTGGCATCTCCCATACACTGGTCAACCTCCTGCACACCAAGTGTTCCCTCAGAGCCTGCTTCCTGGACCACAACCCTCCCACCCTTGGATTGTCCAGTTCTGCAGACCAACTCCGCCCTTCTCCCACACACTCCTCCACCACAGCACTGGGAGTACTGGGTCAGGATCACTCTGAGTGGCTTGCTGCTTTCTCAGTCCTTGACAGGGAACAGGAAGGAGTGTTTGGAGGAGCCCAGATCCCTCCTCACCCACCCCGTCCCACCGGCCCTACGCCCGCCCCTTCTCCCAGTACCACCTGGACCAAGCTCCCAGAGTGAAACAGGACTCCTCTCCTGCTCTTTGGCTTCCTACCCTTCCTACTGAGTGTATGGGACAGAGATGCACGGGATGCTGGCACAGCAGGGGGCACAGGAGCCATGTCATGACACTTCCAACACAGCTGAGTCAGAGGGGCACCAAATCCAAGCTGGACTGTGCTCTTTCCACCACGTATGACAGGGCCCCCAGCCAGGGAGTGGAGTGGCGGGAGTGAGTGACCTCAAGCCTCTGGCTGCCAGGCCAAGGGGACAACATGGTGCCAGGTGTTTCACGCTAACGTCAGCAAGGTCACAAATGGGCATGGGGTGGCTGAGTTTGCTGAGCTGAACAAGGGCAGCAGCTTTCTCCTGGGCAGGACTCGCCTTCATGGTGCCTGGGTGCACTGAGTCCTGGGGCAGGCAGCATGGCCCCGGCACTAGAAAATATGTTCTAGGATCCACCCAGGCGCCAAAAAGCTCCCAGGACTAGGAAGATGAACAGGTTGCCTCAGAAAAGTCTACACAGAGAACTACAGACAGTGCCAAGAAGGGGGAAGCAAAGGCCCTGGGGCCCCACCCCAGGCCTGGCCTTTCAGGTGGGGGAACTCTCCCTGCAGTGGTTTCCTTCTAAAGCCCTGCCATCACCTCCCCTTCCCTGACCCCGATCTGCCGCCACTCTCTGCCCTGCACTCCCTGAAGGTGCCTCTTGCCTCGCCCTCTTCCAGCCTGGAAGTCAACCCTCCTCATGTGGCCTCTCCCTGACCACCTGGGCCCCACTTGCCCCAGGGAGGCGCCTCAGCCTCTGCTCGAGCAGCTGTCCCTTCAAGGTGTTCAGCCCTTGTCTGCAGCCTAAAGCTGGTGCCTCTCTGAAGGGCAACAAGGCACCTGCAGGGCATCACAGCTGGCACGAGGCTGCTGCAGTGGGAAGGCCATTTCCCAGCTCACTTTCCACCTGAATGTCTGAAGCTGTATTTTCAACAGCCCCCTTAGGGCTCAGACCACAGGGAAACGGCGCACTGTGCCCACACTGCCTTTGGATTCCACGGGGCCACTGAGCACGCACAGCTCCCCAGGCATGAGACAGAGGGTCTAAGACACGGCAAAGAGCACCTGCCCAGGCTGGGGGCATGAGCTCTGTGCTCCTGCCTCCCTCCTGAGCCTGTCTCTCATGTCCAGCCCTGGGCTCTGCCCCTCTGGCCACTGGGGCCACCACTCTCAAGGCTGCTAAGGGAAACCCCTGGCCTCTGATATCCAATCCAGATCTCTCTGCAGCTGACAATTCCTCTGGAAAAATGCACAGTTCCAGTTGGCAGCAAACATATTCCCCGACAAGCCTTCAGGACCCTTGCTTGGGCTGCCAGCGCTGGGCAGCACGAGGCTCCCAGGCCTCCCAAGTCCCAAGCTGCCGCAGACACACCTGGTATGAGAAGCAGCCACCCAAAGGCCCATGTCAAGAAGGAACTGGCCTAGTGAGGCGCTTAACGAGACAGCAACCCCCGATCTGCAGGTTTATGTCAGGTCTGGCCGGCCTCTGGGGTGGAGGAGACCAGGACGGCTATGCTCCCTTAGTTACACAACGAGCCCTCTGGGGGAAGAGCGCCTGCTATGTCTCTGCATTTTTCTCCTCTCTGGGCATGTCCTGCCAGAGGCAGAGGCATGTCTGTCACAGCTGCCAGCAAAAGCCACAGGACGCAAATGCTGTAGCTCCCAGGGGAGGGAGGCTGCCATGCACCCCACACACCCTGTCACCTGCATGTCACAGATGGGGAGGTGAGAGCACAGAGGGAGGTGACTGGCTCAAGGTCACACCACTAGCAGGCGAGTCCAGGCACCTCAGCACTATCTGTTCCCTATGGCAAGGACAAGCATATGGATAAGGGATCCCCAACTGATCACCCAGGCAGCCTGCAGAGAGCAGGAATGGAAGGCAGGGTAGACAGAGAGCAAGCAGAGGGGAAGTGGCCAGAGGGGAGGAAGGGCGACGAGGCCAGGCAACAGGGCAGAAAGGTTGGTCTGGGCAGCTTCGTGCCATGAAGAAATCTCAGGGGAAGCTGGTGGCACCACATGCTCCAGACCTCTTAGGACCACCTGCACCCACTGAATATCCCTGGAACTGCCCACGCTCCTGGCCACTGCACGTGACATGTCCCCAGGAGTCACTCTCTAGAGCAAAGCAGGACATAGGTCCTCCTGTGGTGCCACCTGCTTACAATTACCATAGGAGCGTTGGGACAGGGACCCCATGTCACCCCTGGCTTCCCATACTAGACACCGTGTCCAGTATGTGCCCAGCAGATCCTGCTTGGTCACAGTTGTCCAGAAGTGTCTCCACCACAACACAAAGATGTAGCCTGGACACATCCCAAGGACGGGAGCTGGAGGAGAGGTTGAGACGAGAGCCCTGTCTCAAGAAGAGCTGAAGGAGCAAGAGCTGACTTTCTATTCTGCCTGTTTCCTTTAATCTAATTTATTGCCACAAGGAAAGAACAAAACCAGACAGGCATGGTGGATGCTGAAGCACGTCCTGCTAAGGGCTGCATGCAGGTGGCTGGGGGCCGACAGCAGCCACAGGACATGCCATGCAGACACAGCGAGGCCCAGAGGGCCAGCTGCTAAGAGCTCTGCTGGGAAACCTGCTGGACAGCAGGGGCAGCTCTCAGCCGCATTTCAATGGCACATTCCTGGAATAACCTATCTTTTCTCTGAAGGGACTGGATTGGAAAGATTCTGCTGCAAAAGCAGCTGCACACTGATTCTAGAACCAGCTCTGTGGCCAGCTGAATGTCCTCAATGTGCCTGGCCCTGCAGGGGGAAAAGGGTTTGAACCCCAGGACCCTGCTGAGAGGCCAAGGTGGGAAGATGGAAGCTTCTCACCTAAATTGGAGCGTCTCAGTCTGTTCTCACAGAGGGCAGTGGCGCCTCTTGCTTTGACCGCTGCTGGGGGACCACACTCACCAGCACTGAGGGGCCACTACGAAGAGCTCCCCTAAACTTGAACTAGAACTAAGCTCCCCTAAAGCGTGAACTATGACCTGCTTCAGTGAGACTGAACAAGAGTCTCCACACAAAGAACTTAGCTCAAGGCCTGGCATGGATCACACACTCAAAATGTCGGGGATTTTTATTGTTTTGATAAAAATCAGCCCTATGTGCTGATGCCAAAGTCATTCCTCCACACCCAACAACCCAACCTGACTCTGTCAACCCAATGGACACTGAGCCAGAGGCTATGGGAAAGGAGAACAAGCAGTTTGAGGTCACAGAGCTGAGACTCCAAAGAGACCAGGGCAAAGAGACCCACACTAATGACACATAAGCAAGTAAGGAGGCTGGAGGGTGGGGGTCGCCTGAGGCACCAAGGGACTAACTCTCAGCCAGGCATTGTGCTGAGACCCCCATGCAGCCTCCAGGTCACCCTATCCTCCTTGCCACCTTGGCCACAGAGCCTGCTTCCCCTGCCCCCCAGCTTCGCTCCTCTAGACAGCTCTGTCACAAGGCCTTTTTACCAGCAGATTCCAGCCACTTCCTCCTCCTACAACCCAACAACTACCAAAAGGGAGGACAAACCAAACAACTCAAGTTGCAGTCTGTGACAAACTGTGTGAATGGTACATTTGGGGTGAACCTGGAGGTCGGGAGGCAGAGAGGGTGAAAACTGAACATGGCCCCAGATGGCAATGCCCCAGCCTCAGGAAGGCCCTCACCATTCTCTTGGAAGCATGTTTTGTGGGGCCAGACTGCAGCCATCTACATAGGCACCCCTCACACGAGGCGACAGCAGCGCCTGCACACGTGCCGTTGGGAAAGGCAGGGGGTGCTGCCTGCTAGGATTATAGCTGCATCTCCCTTACAACAGAAAATGAATTTTAAAGCTTTGGCAAATCTGAGGTTTTCACAGCAAACCAACTAAAATGGAAAGCCTGTAAGATTAGAGAACCTTATTACCATTTTATTCTCAGACTCCTAGAAGAGTGCCTGGCCCACGGAATTCACATGATGACTATCTGTTAAACAAATGAACAAACCATGGAAGAATTCTAAATTTCATACGATAACAGAGAACCAGGAATTCACATCCCCGAAAAGTGTAATGTACAAAGAAGTCTTTATCTGCCTAGAACGGGGCGTGCGTGCGTGTATGTGTTCGTGTGTGTCTACACTCTACACAGTAAAGTCTAGAACAGCATGGTTCAACAGAACTTTCCACCAGAATGGACTGGACTGACTTGCTCTGCAATCTGTGCCGTCCAATAAGGCAGCCACCAGCTTCCCCATGGGGCAACTGGACACGTGAATGTTAACGAATTTCAACTGAATGTAATTTCAAAAACTGAATTTTTAGTTTTATTTAATTTTAGCTAATTTAAATGTAAGTAGCCAAGACGGCTAGTGGCTATAGCATTAGACAGCACAGCCCTAAAAGCAAAACTATCGGCTTAGCTTCTTTTTCATTTTACTGTGAAATGACAGCAGCATAACTATCTAAAATGCTAAAATGTTTAGGATACTTTGCTCCTACCTTCTCCAGAAAATGAAAACGTTAGAACTTTCCAAAACATTAAAATGAAAACACTCAAGTATTTCCTCATATCCCCTCAAGAAACACAAGCTGGATGTGGCCCCATGTAAGCTTGGTTAGGCACTCTGAGCGCCACTGTGAAGGAAGTCGCTGACGATTACAGTGTGCCTCACAAAGGCACCGCCCCGTAAATACCTGTGCCAAGGGCTGTCCGCCCAAAGAGATGGAGCTTGACGGGACGGCAGACATGGCGGTGGTGGGTGGGAACCGGGCTCTTACTTGCATCCCGCCTTGGGCCAAGGCTGCGGTGATCATCTTGAGGACAGAGGGACAACAGACAAGGTGATCGCAACAAAGAAACGCAGTGCATGGGCAAGTGGAAAGGGATGGGCAGCCTCTGCGACAAGGAGCGTCCACAGGTGAGGGCCTTCGGGGGCTCGGGCAGCCTGGGAGGGGCAGAGGCTGGCCTACATGCTCAAGCCCACAGCACCAAGGCCTGTCTAGGCATCGGAATCCAGAGGAGCCGCCAAGAACGTGCCTCCAGACCTTTCTATTCTGTTAGCTGCACTCCTTCAACAAAGCTCTGATCTGCTGACGGGCCCGCAGAGCCCTCAGGGCCTGACCTCAAGGGCCAAGGGTGGTGCTTCTGGGAGACCAGGCTCCTGGGAGAGACTTCGAAAGAGTACTCTCCACCAAAGCTGGCTGTGAGAAGCCAACCACCGTTAAGAGAGGCAGAGTCCAGCTAAGCGGGCTCATGGCACCTTTCCTTCTCAGCGGCACACCACCTGAGGAAGATGCGTCTGAGGGCCTGAACTCAAACCATCCTCCTCTCCTCCAGGCCTCTGACTATTTACCGAGGAACTGGTTTTCTCTTATAACTAAGATCAGAGGGAGATGGGAGAGGGAAGCCTGGGACTCCGCCTGGGGCCTTGCCCTCGTGAGGAGGTGGATGTCCCACAGGGACATGGGTCAGGTCTGTCCTTAAACATAGAAGATGACCACAAACTCCAGAATTCCAGCATTAGCTGGGATCACCCCCTCAACCCACCACGATCAACTTACACTTTTGGAAGCACAAAGGCAGCACTGCCATGGGTCAAGGCCTGCTTGCACTGACAGGAACCCGGTGGTCTCCCGTGACCCAGTCATCCTCACTCTGGGCTCTGAGTTGGGGGATGGAGCCCTAGTCTGGTCCTTTGAGAGCAGGGCCTGCGTGCTCTCACAACTATTAAGATGAGACCAAACTAAAACACAACCAGGTTCAGAAAGGAAGCAAGACTGATCATGGAAAAATGAAACATCTATCCCAAGAGGCTGTGAACTGACCCATGAGACTGGGGCAGTGATGATGGCCATTGAGTCCATGCAGCAAGGTGTGCCAGGGACAGGGTTCCAAAGCAGGAGAAAGGCCCGAGGGAGACCTCTGGCATCACACGCATGTCCCACACTCACACCCATGGGTCGCATGCAGCAGGCACCACAAGCCAGGGGTGACAAGCAGTAGCAGATGCCAAACTGAATCTCCCATGGCTGTGGGAATGGGGCAGCCCTCACGCAGGGCTGGGCAGTGGACATTCCTGTAGCCACATCAATGAAAGGACTTCCCAGGGGTGGGGAGTGAGGCAGTCATTCTCCTGGTGTCTGCCAAAATGTAAGCATGGTCCTGAAGAGCCCACCACACCCCACCCCATCAGACACTAAGTGGGATGTTGGTGGGGGTGCAACAGTGCTCACAGTGGCAGGCATACCCCAGAGATATTGCGAGTTCAGTTCCAGATCACCACAATAAAGTGAATCACTGCAATAAACTGAGTCACACAAATTTTTTGGTTTCCCAGTGTATATAAAAGTTATGTTTACACCATACTGTAGTCTATTAAGTGTGCAATACCATTATGTCTAAAAAATCAATGTACATACCTTAATTAAAAAGTACTTTATTGCTAAAATAAATGTGACACAGAGACACACAGTGAGCAAATGCTGTTGTAAAACTGGTACTGATAGACTTGCTTGACACAGGGTTGCCACAAACCTTCAATTTGTAAAAAACGCAGTATCTGCGAAGTGCAATAAAGCGAAGCACAATAAAACAAGGTATGCCTGTTCTCAGGGCTCCAGATGGGAAAGTCTCAGGGAAACATGCCTCCTCCCAGAGGAGGTGTCCAGAGTGGGGCTGAAAGCAACTCTCTCCCGGGCTGGGCTCTCAGCCTGTGGTCAGGTAGGGTAACAGCCAACAGTGTCCATTTATAACCGACGTGGCACTGCACTGAGGAGCCCATCTGAGAGCCCTGTGGCCACTTGACAATGCTCCTTCCAGAGGAAGAAGGGCCTGGAAGTCAGTCAGGTGGTATGAGAGAGGTGCAAACATTTTCCAGGAAGAAACAAAAGTAGTAAGGAACAAAAAGCTTAAATCTGATTTGCTGCAGACTGGTTTTCTTGTAACCGAGAACTCCTGAGAGGGAAAGCTCATTTTAACCACCAATTCTAATGAAAACACACCAGAAGTATTCACTGGATTAGATGAGCCAGGCAGTGAACAACCAGCAACTCATTCTCCCACTCCCCCAAGTGACTACATTTCTCTGCCTCCCCAGACACATCCACCCAAGAAGGAGTTCAAGCTCCACCCCGCAGGCTGTGGGCCTGGCTCCTCCTCAGTCCCTGGGCAGGAGGGCCTGGAAAGAGGAGAGAGGGGTAAAGGCAGGGCGGTGAGGCTCAATCAAGAGATCGCCGTACCGCAGCCGTGTTACATGCACGCACGTTGGGGAAGTGTGTCTTTGGTAACAATTCTTCATACCTTGAGAACTATAGTTACGTTTCCATACACTAAAAGAACAGAATGCTAAAAGACAAAAGCACAGGGACGGTTTGGAAACGGAGACGCATTCTGTTCTGGTTTTATCTGCAGTCACAGATAAAGTTTAGGGGAGAAGGAGAAGTTAGCACAGCTCTCCTGCTGTGTCCCAATAAATCCCACTGTGGTGACGGCGATGCCACCTTTCTCATCTACATGAGTAACGTCAGATAAGAGAGCCAGGCGTACAAAATCTCAAACTCAAGTCCAGGTTGAGGACCCCGGGTACCCATCGGACCCAGAGCACCAGTGAACACTTGACAAGGTGCCTCTCTTCTGCTCGGAGGGGGCTGACTTGTGAGAGGAGGCTTGGAGGCTGCCCACGTGGGCCCTTCATGCCAGCATTTCTTTCATGGAACCTGCGCCTGCGTGCAGCAGCTCACATCCAGGAAGTTGTGACACACAGCCACCTCGTCCTGACGTCAAGTGCATGAATACTACATAAGAGTTGTAGCCTGCATCTCTGAACTCCTGGTAGATGACTGGCGGATATGATTCGAGGGCCTCAAAATGACCTAGTGACTTACTTTTGAGACACATTAGCAAACCATCCAGACCCTGGCCAGGTATTAGGACATGGTAACAGCAAAAAACTGGAAATAATCTCAGGATTCAAGAGCAAGATGGTAATTAAGGACAATAGGATACATTCATAAGTGGAATACTAAAACAGCGGCGTAAAATAATGTTGACCAAGGGTTTTAAATTACAGGAGAATGTTTTACTTCTATTGTAATGTGAATGGGGAAGCCACAAATAAAATCCTATGTACAGTATGACCTTGACTATGTGAGATCTGGAAAGAAAAGATGCCAAACTGCTTCTCCTGTGCTGGAATGTTTCCCTTACTTATAATTTTCTCACTTTCTGTCTTCTACAGTTACCACATACTTTTTAAGTTTTTGGTCAAAATATCTGCAGCCTTGTCTTGTCCACTGTGCCAACCCCGGTTGCAAAGGAGGGCTGTGAATCCAGAGATCCCCCCAGGAGGGCTTGTGACACCCAGGGACCTTACTGCTGTTCAAACAATGCAGCAAGGCCAGCCAGCTGGCCTCTATGAACCTGCAATGCCTGCAGTGAGGCAGGACCAAGCCCAGAAACAAGCCAGCAGACCAGAGGCAGAGGCCGTTGAGGCGCTGCATCTGGGCTGAGAGGCACTGCACAAATGTGCACTGTGCTCTGCTGGGCTTCAAGAACGCTCCCTTTGCCACCAGCACCTAGCAACCCCACCAAAGGCCAGCAGTGTAGGATGAGGCCTCTCCCCTGCTCTGCCCAAGGCTGGTCTACGACACGCGGGAGGGATGTGAACATCACTCCTGAAGAACCTGAAGGTGCACTCCTCACCAAACCAAACCCACCCATAAATACTCAGGCGGCAACCCTTTTCATCTTCCCCAGCTACCAGAGTCCTACAATCTCCCCAGAGTCCCTGCTGAAAAGAAGAGTCCTGCCTGCCAGCACCCCTCCAAGCTCCGCTGGGGGGAAAAGAATGCTACTGTAGAGGTGATTGAGCCCATGGCCAAGCTCCCACGCTGGCTGGGACCTCCAGCAGAAGCAAAGGGCAGAGTAACCACTGGGCAGAGCAGTGCCACACACAGGCGCAGTGCGGATACTGAACACACACAGCCACATCCTGCTTCTGGAAGGTGGTAAGGCACCACGGGAGCTACAGGGAGTACACTTCCTTGAGCCAGAAGTTTACAAACACACCAGCAGAACGGACCTGGACCATCGGAAGACATCAACTGTTCTACAGCTGCTTGCTTCCCAAACACCAAGAAATGGGATGAAAAGGGTAGTTCTGCTTTAGGATGGCCATTACAAAGTAAAGAATGCCAAGCCTCTTGCTTTCCTTCTGGACCAGACCTGAGATGCAAAAGTTTCCATGAAGTGTGGTCCCAGAACAGGGGAGGGAGGCAGGGAAGGTAGCCAAGTGGCAAGGGCAACGGCTTCTGCAGCCTGGGCGGTCACTATGTGCCACCACCGTCCCAGCTCTGACCACGCACCACCTCTTTCTCTGCTTGGGACATCAAGAAGAGGAAGCCCCAGAAGGCCTGAGGACAAGCCTGGGATACACAGTGATGATGGCAGAGATGGACTCAAACCTAGTCACACAGAGCAGCCAGCCCACTCCTCAGCTATAGACATAAGGTCTGTGGCATGTTTTGCACAAGACCGTATCTGGGCAAGCTGGTGACCTGGGGAACTCTGGTCCCAGGTCACTTGGTGCAGTGTCTAGGGAGGCTGCTAGGCCGACTCAGCTACATCCAAATACCTCAGGTGCCTCGGTCAGCATGCTTTTCTTCAGGCAGCTTCTTGTGGACTTGAGCAGGAAGGACCATTTCTGAGCTACCCCCTACAGTGAAATGTCATCTGACTCTAATAGAATACATCACATCCCAGAAGTGCGTGACATGTGGCCGCTATGCACTAGACAGGGAGCTCAGTGGACCAGTGGGTAACGAGCAGGGCAGGAGCACAGTGGGTGCCACTCAGCACAGTGCAGCACAGGGGTGGGTGGGCCCCAGCTGCAGTCTTTCCATATCAACTAGAACTTCTGCTCTGTCTAAAGCCAAATCTCACTGCTCAGCAGCGACTATCAGTGTTCCCACCACTGGGCAGAGACAGGAAGAACCAAGGCCCCAGACTGGATGATTTCCCTCCTCCACACAGGAACAAGGGCGGGGGGTGTCTATAGAGAAGTCATAAGGCCTGATCTCCAATCTCTAGACACTAACAACAATCTGGCCCCTACTAGGAAAGGCTAGGCAGGGCCTACTCCATCCCACCAACATCTAGTATACACCGGTGGGCGTGGTAGGCTTGACCACAATTCTTAGCACAGAGGGGAACACATGAGGCAGCCAGGCAAGGGGCTGCAGCACAAGCCCGCACCAGCCACTGGAGCCAGGCACTCCTGTTCTCGTGCTCTTCCCGGTTTCTAGAGAGCTACTGTCTATCCCCCCACTAGCCCCATACTCAGAGCTGCGGCAAGGATGAAACTGCAATGCTCTCCTCTCCGCTCGTGTTCTCAGAGAAGGGAAGTGGGATGATAAAGGAATTCAGAGGAGAGGTGGGAACAACACATGCACTACGCAGCTGGGAAACGCAGATATGACCAAGCAGAGCTGGCCAACCCAAGGCTCCCAGGGACTGGCTCCAGGGAGAGTCCTGGTCTCGTAGAGTGCCAGGGTAGAGAAGCCCGTGCTTTACCGACCTGACCCCTGATCCAACCATGACCCTCACTATAGAGCGCCTGAAATCTAGCTCCATGCGTAGGTGGACATGCACCTGCCAGCAGAAGCCCTCGGCTCCGAAGGCCCTCACCTGGACTCCAGAACCCACTATCTGGGAGGCCTGAGCTGTCGGTACCGCTGTCTGCTGCTGCACCTGGGGCTGCACCTGCTGCACCTGGGGCTGCACCTGCGGCTGCTGCACCACCATCGGAGGTCGGACCTGAGGAAGGGAGAATGCAGTTTGGAGCCACCCAGGGTAGAGGGCAGAGCACCCACTACTTCTGTGGAAGCTTTGAATCTTGAAGCTTTTTGTAAGAAGGAGGATGGGATCATCATGACTTCACTGGCTATGATATCACCATCCTGGCCATCCCCTTATCCCATGGCTCATCAGAAATGTCCCATGCCAGCCTGGCCCCAAGTCGGCACAGCAGAGTCCCACCTCTCCTCACTCTGGTGAGAAGCATATCCCTCCCACCAGGATGTCACCATACAGCATCACCACCAACTACCAATGCAAGCAAAGCGATGCTTCCCAAAGCCAAGTGCACAGCTTGGCCGGCCTGGCCTCTGGACCAAGCACACTGAGTTTATGAGAACCCCCCTTGGAGCCCTGACTCCTTGAAGGAAACGAGGGCTGGCCAGTCAGCAACAGGCTGGCTCCCATGTGACAGGTGTGACCATACTTGCTCTTCACAACCCTCCCCTGCCTTCCAGCCCACCCCGTGGGGCCTCCTATTCACCTACCACTCAGTTCAGGTAGGGCCCCAGTTCCCACTCCACTCAATGAATCACAAATAGAAAAGGCCACGAAAACCAAGGAAGTGAGCCGAAAAAACATTAAAATGGCCCCTTGACACAGCTACCCCTGACTTGGTGACAATATTCTGCTCTCTGTGTAAATGTCACTGACTAGATTTGCTTTGTACAGAGATGCATAAGACTAAAAATAACAGTATTTTATATTAATACCCCCTCCAAAATATGGCAATGGCAGGGCTCTTTGCTCAGAACATAACTCCGAGCAGTCAGCAAACCACCGTGGATGCCCGATGGAGGCGGCCTGCCACCCACAGTGAGGACAGGCATGCTGCCGTCCATCGCATCATCCACAATCTTAAAATGACAACGGCCACTGCCGAAATCAGCCACACTGCTTAGGAGACAAACTGCTGCTCCAGCAAGAGGGGCACCCCTGTACAGGGTGCAGCAGCTGTTAGAATGCATGCTCCCTTGCTGAGCTGGACGTAGAGGCCAGTGTGGGAAAAGGCTGCCTGAATCGCAGTGCCTGAAGAGGCCATGCCGTCTACAGCCAAGGAGCACCAGAAATGGCTGCCAGCCACAGGCTGCAGGCAGCACCATGAGAAGAACTGCAGCCCACCACGAGCCATGGGTACTCACAAGTTTCAGCTGTTGCTGGGTATACATCATCTGTCCAGGGAGGGGCGGAGCCTGTGACACCAAAGGCTGGGTCTGTGACTGTGGTGGGAGCTGTGATGGTTGGTTCTGAGCAACTGTCGGCTGCTGGGGCTGTGGTGGCGGCTGGTGGTGCTGTGGGTGGTGCATCTGCTGCAGCTGCTGGGGCAGGGCCTGGGAGGGGGGAGGCTGTGGCTGCTGCATTGGTGGCTGCTGTATTGGCGGCTGGGCCTGCAAAGCCTGCTGCTGCTGCTGCTGCTGCTGCTGCTGCTGCTGTTGCTGTTGCTGCTGCTGCAGCTGCAGCTGTGCCATCCGCTGCAGCTGCTGTTGCTGCTGCTGTAGCTAGGGGCAGAACAAGTAGCACTCGGTCACCCCATTGGCCCCTGGGCCCTGTGCTAGCCTTGCCCCCCAGAAGTCTGCCTGGGCTGCTCTCACCCAAGGCAAAGGTAAGGGAACACCTTCCACAGAATGACCCTGAGGACACATCGTGTGCTCCTGTGCCCTGGCCATGAGATGCTGGTCCACTCCTAGACATGAGAGGATGAAAGAAGGCTGAAGGGAAATATCTGGAGGGTTTAGTAATATAGAGGTGCAGCTCCACAGAAGCTGGGATAAACACTCAGGTGACTGCAGTCCTCTAAGGCCTCTCTAATGATGCCTGTTTGGTCCCTACAGTGGTCAACAGTACGAGCCTCATGTAGACGACCAATGTCTGCCTTTCATGATGAGTAGGAAAACTGGGACCGAAGATTCACTGTCAGCTCTGGGAGGGGGGGCCTCCAAGATCCAGGAGGGTGGCCACTGGGAAAAGGAGGCAGTAAGCCAAGGCCTGGAGGGGATGGGAAAGTGGAGAGGTACCTTCAGGGCTTTCCTCCCTCAACCAAGAGCAGACCTGACGCATGTCTAGATGCTGACTGCAAACCATGAGAAGAAGAAATGTTTTCTTACAAGCAGAGCTTCTAATGTGACATTGCCATTCCCGTGCAGGACACCGGAGGGGAGTCAATTAGTGCTGTGTCCAGAAAATGCAACACTCAGAGACAAAACAGGAGGCATGTACGTACTCAAAAGAAACACACCCCTGGGACGGCTCAAGCATTTCCACATTTTGCAGTGTTCTTCTCAGTTCAGTTAACTCTTACATGAATCACTTGCACCCAGAAGCCTCCACTGATCCAGCCCCTCCAGCACAAAGTAGGCCCACAGCCAGACATCCAAGCCTGACAGAAAGGCCCTCCTCGTGCAATCACAGCACCCTCCTAATAAGTCAGGGCCTGTTACTCCTTTCTGTCACAGGCTCTGCAAGAAGCCCACGGAGGAGGAAGCCCAGGCACGAGTCATCAGGAAGCCCCTGTACCCAGCACTGTGGCTGGTGCGTGTGCAGGGCTCAAGGGCCAGAGAAGGGAGGCTGTGTGCCAGGAACAAGGGCACCTAGTACCTGTTGCTGGTTTTGATGATGCAATTTAATCAGGTGCTGCTGCTGCTGCTGCTGCTGCTGGAGCTGCTGCTGCTGCTGCTGCACCACTGCCTGGAACTGCTGCTGCATGGCATTCTGCTGAGCCTGGAACTGCTGCTGTTGCTGCTGCTGCTGCTGCAGTGCCACCTGCTGCTGTTGGAACTGCTGCTGCTGCTGCAGCGCTACCTGCTGGAGCTGCAGCTGGGCTGGAGACAAGACCCGTGAGTCAGGCCCAGGTGCACAGCAAGGGAAGCCACAAACAAAGTCCCATTGCCACTGCAGCTATGCACACAGGGAGGGTGGCAAGACGGCCCAGTGCCCTGACTGCCACTGGAATGGAACACTCAGGTTACACAAGAGGGACAGATGTGATGGGAGCGGCATTTGTGTAGACCACGGAACTTACTATTACGAAGTACTCTAAAATAATAAAGAGCAAAGGGTTGACTAAGCTTTTAGGATGGCAAAGAGGCTCAGCCTCAGGCAACCACTAATCTGCTTTCTGTCTCTACGGAGTTGCCTGTTTTGGACATTTCATATCAATGGAATCTCACAACATATGGTCTTTTGTGACTGGCTTCTTTCGCTTAGCATAATTATTTACAACTTTCACCTATGTTGCAGCACGTATCAGTATTTCACTTCTTTCTACTGCTGAATAATATTCTATTATATGGATTTCCCACATTTTGTTTATCTGATCATCAGCTAATGTACATTTGGGTTGTTTCCATTTTTTATGACTATGAATAATCCTGATATAAACAATCATTTACAAAATTTTCTGTGGTGTGGTTTCTTTTGGGGTGATGAAAATGTACTAAAATTGATTGTGGTAAAGGTCGTACAACTCTGAATATACTAAAAACTACTGAATATTGCACTTTAAATGGGTGAACTATAGGTATATGAATTATATTTCAATAAAGCTCTTATTTAAAAAAGAAATAGGGGGCCGGCTCCGTGGCCGAGTGGTTAAGTTCCCGCGCTCCGCTGTGGCGGCCCAGGGTTCGGATCCTGGGCGCGGACATGGCACTGCTCGTCAGGCCATGTTGAGGCGGCATCCCACATCCCACAACTAGAAGCACGTGCAACTAAGATATACAACTGTGTGTGTGTGTGGGGGGGGGGGGGGGGGGGGAGAGATAAAGCAAAAAAAAAAAAAAAGAAGAAGAAATAAATAATACAGAGATCCTTTGTACACATTGCCCAGTTTCTCCCAAGGCTACCATTTTGTAAACTTATAGTAACAACCAGAATGTGTACTCATTTGCATGGGTGTGTATATTAAGCGCTATACAATTTTCTCACTTAGGTAGATTCAGCCACCGCTACAGTCAAGATACTGAACAGCTCCACCAGCACAGGTATTCCTGGAGGTGCCATGCCCTTCCGCAACCCCCCTTCCCCCACCACAGCAACCACTAAGGAGTCCTCCATTTTAACATTTTGTCATTCCAAAAATGTTATGTAAATAGGACCATACAATATGATTGGCTTTTTCATTCAGCGTAATTTTCTGAAGATCGCCTCGGCTGTAATGTGTATCAGTAACTCTATCCTTTTTTATCGCCAGCAGTATGTCACGGTCTGGTTATCTTCCAGTCTGTTTAACCATTCACACCATAAAGGATATCTGGGAGAGACTGCAGATTTGGGCTACCATGAACATTTGTGTACAGGTTTTCATGTGAATGTGGCTCTCATTTCTCTGGGATAGATACCCAAGAGTGAGACTGCTGAGATGGACATTTAGTTTTTAAAGAAGCTGAACCATTTTACATCCCCACCAGCAATGTATGAGTAATCCAGTTTCTTCTCATCCTTGCCAGCATTTTAGCCATTCTGATAGTGTAAGAGTTTTAAAATTTATCTTCTTGTTACAGACTTCTACCTCTGTTTGATAGTCAGAAAACATTACGTGTATGGCAGTAATATTCTGAAAGTCCTGAGGCTTGCTTTATGGTTAATTTTTTTAAGCATATTTGTTCCTTCCACATGCTTAGATGAGGTTGTTTATTACGTTGTTCAAATCTTATCATTTTTTTGTCTGCTTAACTATCAACAGCTGAGAGAGGTAATTGCCCAATACATCTTCTATTTTCAAATCTTTTTGCATCTTCTATTTAGCTGTGTTTCTTGTAAGAATTACATAGCTGTAGAGTTTCCTTTCATTTATATTCAGTCTCACAGTTCCTGTCCTTTAGCAGGAGAGTTTAGTCCATGCACATTTATTGAGATTACTTATATTTTTCAACTTATATGTATTTATCTTCCCTTTTCTAAGCTTCTTTTCCTCCTTTGTTTTTCAGCTTTATTGAGGTATAATGGACAAATTTTTTCTCCTTTTTTGAAATGTATTTTTGTTGGGTGGTTGGTTTCAATTTTGTATATTGTTTGGATTTGTTTGCTATTTTTTTCTTATTCCATTTTTTCTAAGGACCTTAGAACCCTCTCTAATTATTTCCTAAAGTAGGTTTTACACACACTTGATAGACCTGGTATCCTTGGTAGATTCCCCCTCCTGACTTCCATTCAGTTCAGTCTCTTTATCTTCTTACGCCCGCATAGCAGACTTATATTAAGAGGCAGGACAGAATAATGGCTAGGGGGACAGCCTCTGGCCTCTGATCCAGACTGCCTGGACTCAAAACTCTGTCACTGCTCTGTGCCTCCATTTCCTCAGCTGTAGAAAAGAGACAATAATAGTACCTACCGCACACACTGGACTAGGAATTAAGAAATCTATTTTTAAAAAATTCATTTAAGGTAAATCCTTCAAAATAGTGCTTGCAATGTAGCAGGTCCACATGGAGTGAAGCTGGCTCTCAGCATCGCCCTTTTACAGAGGTAAGTGTCATTTACACCAAGGATTCTCAACCTTGTCCCTACTGATATTTCAGGCCAGACAATTCTATGTCACCAGTGGAAGGCCATCCTGTGCATATAACGTATTTAGTAGCATCTCTGGCCTCTCTACCTACTAGATGCCAGTAGGACCCCCACAGTTGTGACATCCAAAAAGGTCTCCAGACATTGCCAAATATCCCCCAGGGGTGAATCGCTGGTTTAGATTCTCGCTGATTTAGATTTACACACATTTACTACCTTACCTGAAAAACACTTCTTCTCCCATTTCACACCTGTCATCTCGGACAGGATAGTTTGAGAGTTAAGAGGAATTGGTGAGCCAAGTAAGAGTATGCCCTTAAAAAACCTTTTAGTGGGGGGCTGGCCCCGTGGCCGAGTGGTTAAGTTCGCGCGCTCCGCTGCTGGAGGCCCAGTGTTTCGTTAGTTCGAATCCTGGGCGCGGACATGGCACTGCTCATCAGACCACGCTGAGGCAGCGTCCCACATGCCACAACTAGAAGAACCCACAACGAAGAATACACAACTATGTACCGGGGGGCTTTGGGGAGAAAAAGGAAAAAATAAAATCTTTAAAAAAAAAAAAAAAAAAAACCTTTTAGTGGGGCTGGCCTGGTTACACAGTGGTTAAGTTTGCATGCTCCGATTTGGCAGCCCAGGGTTCACAGATCTGGATCCCAGGCATAGACCTAGCACTGCTCGTCAAGCCATGCTGTGGCAACATCCCATATAAAAAACAGAAGAAGACTGGCACAGAAGTTAGCTCAGGGTGAATCTTCCTCACACACAAAACACCTTGTAGTGAAGGTCTCCTGAGCTTTGTTAATCTAAAAATGCCTCTGCTTCCCCCTAGTCCTTGGAAGAGCTTTGCTAGCACACAACTGTGGTTGGTTGCTCTATTCTCAGCACTCTAACAACCTCCTACTGAGTCTGCTGAGTCTATTATTTGCTCCTTTACAGAAACTGGCCATTTCTAAGATACTCGTCTGGCCTTTGGTGTTCTGCTGTTTCACAATAACAGGTTAAGGCCTGGATGCCTTATTTAACCTACATGGGTCCACTGGGTTTTCCTCAGCCATCATCTCCTCACATACTGTTGTGGCTTTCATTCTCTCCCACTTGGTCCTTTTAGTAGATGTTAGTCAGACTTCCTGATTTTATCCTCCATATTTCTTGCCCTCCTATTTCTCAAGTCTTCTTCTCTGGGCTATGTTCTAGGTAATTTCTCCAAATGTAGCTTCTGGTTCACAAAGTCTTTCTTCAGCTGTATCTAATCTGCTATTAATCATCCACACTTTCTTCTTTTAATAATTTTATTTCTTGTTTCTACAAGTTCCACTTGGTTCCTCTTCAAATCTGCTTGGTCACTCCTCATAGCGTCAGTGCTTGTTCATCATTTGGAATTCTACCCTCTGTTTCTTTAAGCATACCAATTCGTACCTAACAATTGCTGTGTGTGTGGTCCCTGGGTGTCTACATGGGCTTATTATTTCTCTTCCTCCTCACGGTAGCTCTGCTGCCTTTCATACCTGCTGACCTCTTGAGTGTGTGCTCACTGCTTGCCCTTCATCTGAATTCCCACAGGCCTCAAGTGGGAGCACGCTGCTCACTGTGCCCTTGCTTCTGGGTGAACTGGGGATGCCAAGACCCCAGCATAAATCCTGCTGGGCAGAGAGATCCAAGGTTTGCTTTCCCCAAGCTTGCAGCAGCCAAGACACAGCAGGGCAAAGAGCTTTCCCTACCTTCTGCCAGCCCAGTAATCCAAAATGCAGCCTACCCCGGATCTAGTTATCCAGAAGCAAGAGGGTTCCTCAGCACCCAGTCTGTCAAACAGCCAGAAATAGGACTTATTTTTAAAGTCAGCTCTACATGCACATGATATAAGATTCATTGAGGATCAACAACATAAAATGAAAAGTAAGTCTTGCTTCCAAACCTGTCTCCAGCCCCCAGTCTCACCCATAGCCATCAGTTTGTACTTCCTATGACTAAGGCAGGTCACCTGGAGACTATCACAATGCACCCTGGATGGCCCTTTGAGAGCACTGGCAAAACCTCTGACCCAGGTCCTACCCTCTGAGGTCAGTGGATTAAGGCCTGAAGTGGCCTCAATCACACAGTAGCATCTGGACAAAGTGTCAGAAAGGGATAACAAATGCCCCTCGGCCCATAACACCTATTTCGGGTAGCCTAGGCAGGCAAGAGGTCAAAAGCAGGGAAGTAGGGTCTCTGACAGAGGAAGCAGCAGGACCTGAAAATAGAGAACCCACTTCAAACCTTCCCCTAGTGCCACACAGGAGACCAGGTTCCTCAGAAGCTGACAACAGGATGTGGGCCAAGGTCAGAGTGGGGAGGGTGTGGGCAGTATACCAAAGCTTCGCCACTGAACTTCTCACAAATAAAATCTTAGGAATGAGACTGTAAGACAAATCATGGGAGCATTCCAAACTCATACATTTTAAAACTATCTTTTATTATAAAATATAAGTTTGTGATTAAAAAGAAATTCAACCAATACACCAGAGTAGAACATAAAAAGGAGCCAGAGCTGGCACTTTTCCTGAGCATCCTTCCACAAAATGCCGTGTGTGTGTGTGTGTGTGTGTGTGTGTGTGTATGTGTGTCAGGTGTGCTGCTAAGACAAGAGGGGACACAGGAGCTTGAGATAAAGAACTAAGGGAAGAGCTAAGAGTCAGATGGCAAGACATCAGTAAGGAGAAGAGAATGAAGATCTGAGAAGGGGATGGCTGGGGATGGAAGGTTCCAGCACAGGAGTGGTTGGGAATGAGGAGGCACATGGTCTCTGAGAAGAAGAGCAAGATGACACTCGTACAGCAAATTCAACAAAGAATAGGGGTGCTGGAGTCAGAGCCTGGGCTCAACCCCAGCTCTAGGCTGTGGCTGCCTCATGGGCAAAGCAGAGGCAGCAATACTGCCTTCTTCACAGGGTTACTGTGAGGGATGCATGACAAAAACACATCGAAACACCACAACCTGCAAGCGAGTGCTCAGAGCAGCTTTATTTGTAACAGCCCCAAACTGGAAACAACCCAAACGTTCTTCAAGGGTGAAGAGCTACGTAAACTCAGCCCATGGAACACTACTCAGCAATAAGCAGGAACAAATTACTGATACAACTTGGAGGATCTCAAGGGCATTACACTGAGTGAAAAAAGCCAATCTCAAATAGTCAAACACTGTATGATCTCATTGATGTAACATTCACAAAGTGACACAATATCTTATAGAGACAGAGAACAGATTGGCGGTTGCCAGGGCTTAGGGTTGGAGGGAGGGTGTGATTATTAGGAGGTAACACAACAGCTTGTTGGTGGCAATGGAACAGTTCTGCATGCTGACTGTGGTGATGGTCACTCGATTCCACACACGATAAAATCTCATAGAACTGCACACACAAGCGCATGCATAAGAATGCATGTAAAAACTAGTGACGTCTGAACAAAGTCCACCTGAGTTGACAGTATTGTCCCAATGTTGATTTTTCCATTTTGAAAATGTACTAAGATATCATCACTGGGGAAGCTGGGAGAAGGGCACATGAGAACTCTGTGCTATTCTGAAACTTCCAGTGACTCTTAAACTATTTTAAAAATAAAAAACTACATAAAGGGGGAAAAAAGTATAGAAGCACTATGCAGTACTAAAGTACATCCCAAGTACTGAAGAAATGTTCACAAGAATCAAAGGTCCATCAAGACAGGTTCTGGAAAGAGAGGGAGACCTGCCCCGCAGCCCTTCTCCTGCTAGAGCAGCTGTGTGGAGGGGACAAGGGGCCGTGTCCTGCAGAGGAGAGCAAAGAGGGCAAGACGCTTCCTTCAGGGAAGAAAAGCCTGACAGAGACATGGCTGTGAGCCACAACCCAGGGCCAGCCAAGGAACAAGGACAGCACTAGAAGGGACAGCTGCCGAGATCGGGGCAGTCCAGGGGGGAGAGGGACGCTGACAGCACTGCTTCATGGCTGAGAACATCCTGAGATGTAACTGTTTCTATTTCAGCTACAAAACACAACCCCTTGAATGGAGTCCCAGGCTGCCCCAATCTCCTGAGTCCTCTACTTCCGTCAGGGGCAGGAGGAGGGCCTCAGTGTCAGTTAATCCTTCTGGTAGCCTAAAGAAGGCTTAGAGCCTTTTGTCTCCACACACAACAAAGATAAAAAGACAGAGCTCCTTGGAGCTTCTCCATGCATTTTTGATAGCATCGTAACAAAGGAATAAAATGTGCGTCACCTGCAAAGAAAGCAGCAGGTTCTCTAAGAAGTGTGGTACTCACTCTGTGGTGTTGTGGTAGACACAACAGCCATGCCGTGGGGGGCCATCCCTGAGGTGCCAGGGGGTGGCTGCCCTGACAGGGGCATGGGTTGGCCCATGGCACCAAGGCCACCCATCCCACCCAGGGACTGTCCTGGGCCCCGAGAAGGCATGCCGATTCCAGCTGCTCCAGTGGCAGGTCCACCAGTCAGGCTCTGTAGTGCGTTCATAGGGTCTGTGGGAACACAAGGGCACAGTATCTCAGGACTGGGCACGGCTCTGAAGGCTGTGAGGCCTCACTGAGCACAAACTGCCTCCTGTCTCCGGGCTCAAGTCCCTCAAAGCCCCAAAAGGTGAGAGTCCAGAGGCCCAGGAGCCTCCCAAACCCCTGCCCAACTGCCTGTCACACCCCAAGGGCCAGGAGTGTGTCTGTCACCGCACCTGGACCATGAGCCCTCCTGAAGAGAGAACATATCCCATACCCTAGCCTGGCCTGTACCAGGGTCCTAACATTGAGGGACCTTCGACGACAGGGTCCTAACGCTGAGCCTTCGAGGGCAGGCAGCAGTGCTGCCCCTCTTGGCTGTCCACCTCTACTGCTGGGTGAGATGCAGCTGGGAAGTCCAAAGACAACAAAAGATGATGGGCTCTTCTTCACAGGAAGCGAGAGCCTGAGGGCCAAGATTGGGGAGGAGGGGGCTGGGGAGGAGGCACAGATGTTCTCCCAGGGAGGTTACAAGTCTCCTTGCACACCAGAAGCCCATCTCTGCTAAGTCTGTGCAGGACCCTCACTGAGGAGTTCTCAGGACAAACCCCTGCATCCAGGCCATCACACCAGAACAAGCTAAGACATGCAGGAGGGGTCCAAAGAGCACCGAGCAGCACAATGACGCTCGCCAATGGTGAACTCAGCTCAGTGAGCAATGCTGTGACCTGGGACGAGGAACCCAAGGCTCTCATCACAACAGCATAGGCTCTGAGCAAACGGCTACCTGCAGACAGGAGTGGCCCAACCAGTGCACCATGACACAGAACTGGGTACCCAGGACCCCACACTCCAATGCCAAGAACCCGGACATTCTCCTGGCCACGTGCTCATGATCCCTCCTGGCCCTGGAACAGCAGACAATCTCGGTACGTGCCGAGAGACCCTGCAGGAGACAGGGCCCACGCAGGCAGGTGCAGCCAGCTCAGCAGGCAGGCATGGGCGCCTGGCATTTACAGTTCTGCTGCTGTTGCTAAGACCAACAGCATGCCAGGCTAGCTTCCTTCCTGACACGCTTGGAGCTTAGCTGGCCGTCTTGGTCTGCTAAACCCCTTCACTGGCAGCTCAGTCAGTGAGACCAGAGCTAAATCAACAGGGTTCCCATGTGATAAAGCCCTGAAATTAAAAAATAAAAAATGATAATTCTTAATTTACAAAAAAACTCTGTAACTTAAGAAAGTGAATTCACAGCTTTTCTCTAAGAAATACTACTATAGGTTATTATACTGAATATACCATAATAGTTCTCTCCCAGAGAGCTCAAAATCTTAGATAATGTCTCAATAATTGTGTGGGTTTTTATCATCTTTTTGCTGGGCAAAAACATTTGAATGAAATGGGATGGGGCAGTATTGTCTGACTTCACAGTCTGCAGGGAAGAGGAAGGATGGAGGAGGGGGCAGCCCTAGCTCCACAGATCCCATGGCCAGCCAGAGCCCTTCTTTCTGTGAACTTTCTCCTCTAGCCTAACCCCATGCGTGCACAGCATCCACAACCTCATTTCTGCCACCCCAGATCCGAGGCTGGGAAAAACTTTAATTCAAAAAGGAAAAACTCTTACCACTGACAGAAGCTTGAGATTTCTTGTTATCTATTAAAAAAAAAAAAAAAAAAAAAAAACCCAAAGTAAACAAAGTTTTATATAACCACATATTTTCACAATCAGTCAGTTTTGCAGGCATTTGCCCAGAGGTCATTTGAGGTCAACTGAGTTGACCCTCCCTAGAAACTAAACAAAACATACCTCAGAGCTTCAGAGTAAGTAGGTGGGTAGGTATGTATGTATGCACGTGTGCGCGCATCTGTCCGACTCCTGGCAGCACTGACACATAAGGGGGCCGGGGAAAGAGGGTACAGAACCACCTCATGGTCAACCTGGGGCCTCGGAGAACATCCCCCACGCAGAGGCTTGCTCTGGGCCTACTCTGGCTCTCCTTCCTTCCCAGGTCCAGGGTCTCAACTTGGGCCCGGAGCAGCAAACAGGAGAGCTCAAAGGATCCACGATGGGACCACACTGGTGCTGAGAACTCCACAACATCTCCATTTTCAGCCCACTCTGGTGAGGCAGCATCTCCAGTTTCTAAATGAGGAAACTGAGTCTGTCCAAGGCCGGCTAGAAGCCAGATCAGGCTGGCACCAGCATCACATGGGGCACTGCCACACCACTTCCAGTCTCTTACAATGAGTCTGTGAGACAGCCGTGGATGCCCTAGGCCCACAGGTCTGTGTACACTGCCATGCCAGGGCCACCCCCCCAACAGGGCAGCCCAGTTCCGACAAGCAGAGCCCCTTGCCAGAACAAACCAGGGCATCTTATCCAGGCTGCTCATTCCATGGCTCCTTGTTCCAATTCCTCCTGTTCTAAACACCGCTGGACCTTCCCAAACACAACAAAGAATGTGAAATCAAGTGAAGTTCATCTTGCTGGCCATTCTGGTAAAAAGTTAGCGTAGAAAGACACAAAACTTCCTGGCCAAACAGGGGCCCTAGGATTCCTAGTATCTCCCTTTGTCTGAGATTCCTGACACTGAAGCTGCAGCTGCATCTACAACCGTGGGGGAGTAGTGACTGGACTTGCCAAGTGCATGATCCAAGGACAGGCTGTGTCAAGAGGAACCCATCTCCTGTGGTCACACCACTGCAGGGAGACAGGAGGTGCTAGTGGCTGAAACTCCAGAGTGGCCAGCCAGCTCAGCTTCCTTTAGAGACTGTGGCCATCCGGGAACACTCAGTGTCTACATGCTTATGCATAACACACAGAAGACCACAAAGACCCCTGACCCCAGAATGCAATGACACCCTCACTTCTGAAGAGCCACGGCTGCTGCTGGGCCTGGCTGACAGGACCACAGCAGGACCCTGGTAGTCAGAGGAGGTGGCACGCAGCAGGGGCCAGGCGACCCTTACCAGGGCAGGGAGCTAGAGGCAGGACTTAGGAAGTCGGCCTCAGAAGCTCCCAGCCTGACAGGAACACACGTGTAGGTCAGACCTCCATTCTAGTTAGTGAATTAAACTAAGTAGTAGAGAAGGAAGTTTCCGGCCTAGGGTAAACTCTGCTTATTTAAGAACTGCCTAGAGATCAAAGCAACAGCCCTCTGAAAAACATTAAATAGCAGTCCAGTTTACGACACTTCAAGGCCAACATTTCCATTATGCCCGAATCAGCATTTTTGAGGCTGAGGCTCTGGGAGGATGGGAAGTATGGAATCAAATGCAAAGCAGTGAAGAACTTCCCAGAAAGCAGGCGCTTTTACACAGACATTCTGACTCAGGCACTGCAGCCAAGGCTTCACTGCTGCACAACAGGGCCAGCATCTCACAGCAATCACAACCACCCAGAAATGTAAAATTTTACTTACGAATGTCTCGAAAATGGATAATGAGCCTGGCCACGAGAGAAAGGTATTCATCCTAAAAGTAAAAACAGGAAGCAGTTTAATCCCAGATGAAGAAGTGAAGCTGAATGACGCCCCTTCCTGCCCCCTCTCACTGCCCTGCCACCAAGCCAAGGGTTCTTCCCGAAAGGCTGCCGAGCTGAGGCCCACTCACAGGAAAGGCTCTGCCTGGCTGGGCCTCCTCTCGAATCCATCTCTCAGAGAAAAGCTGTCAGTGCTCAGCTTCAGCCGACCAACAAAAGGCACAAAGGAACAAAAAACCAAGAAGGGTACCAAGAGACTTCAAACTGCTGCTCCTTCCACTCTGCTGCAACACTCAGCTGAGAGGGCCGTGAGCCAGCTCAGGTATCCCTCCCTTCACAGAGCAGACGAGGGGCCAGCCTAAGGTCACAAGGCATGTCAGAAGTAGATGTGGGCGGGCCACTTTTGTCTTTGCACTGTTTGTATCAAAGCACTTTCACTTTTAATACCCAGCCTGTTGCTTTCTCACTGCTGACGTCAGACTTGCATGCAAATCTGCACATGCGCCCCTGGCTGTGCTTTTCAGAGATCTGTGTTAATCTGAATTTACAGCCCCAAAAAGGGAGAGGGTAAAGCGCCACTCAAGGGTGGCAGGTGAAGGTCACTGCTGAAGGCTCTCTTTGTCCCAGCTGTCATGCTTCTGGAACAGCCCAACAGGGGGTGCCTTCCACCAACTGTCCTCTTTGCAACCATGGACACTCGCTCCTGGGTGTTCCGGGGAAATCTCTCCTGTGGTCTAGGAAAGGATGTCTGAGTTAAAAATCTTATTCTGGAGAAGCTGTACCATCCTTCTCGTCCGTGAAACGCCCATCCTCCAGCAAGGCAGCCCCAAAAGGGCAAAGCCTTCACTCTCTGCTCTGCTCACACGACCCTCCTCCTAAGTCCACTAGACAGCAGACTGATGACACCCACACAGCTCAGGACCCAGCTGCAGCACCTGTGGTCGTACTATCCCGGGGACACACGCCTGTGAGCTCAGGGACAAACAGTGAACCTACTGTCAGAAGAACACCTCCGGGGGAAAGGGAAATAAAATGAAAGTGGTCTCAGATGAATGTAAAAATACAAGCACACTTTCTAAAGTTGTATTATCCCTCATCTATCTCCAAACTTCACCCCACCAGAGGAATCAGCAGAGGAAAACATGAGGGGAAAAGGCAAAGCTGGGATGATAAGCACATACAGAGAGGGCAGGTACAGAAGGAGGAACAGTGAGGCTCTGCTGGAGCAAAGGGACACTCAGAAGGTATCATCAACACTCCCAATTTCTGACTGTCCCCACCACTTTCTGGTAGGAAAGACAATGTGCTGGGAGTAAAGCGGGTCCCCTAGAGTCAGGGCTCCTGTGTGTGGACACCCTGCCAAGGTTGCTCCTTGAGGGACAGCAGTGCGGGGAGTGGGAAGTGGAGAAGCTAAAGGAAGCTCGGGAGATGATGTGGCCAAGCACGAGGAGACGAGAACTAGGAGCTTGCCAGTTCCTAGTCTGACATCTTGGTAAGGCCTTGGGCCATCTTTTAGGTCAATAATACCTTAAAAGAATTTCTTGAGTTTTCCCCACTTCCATTAAAGGTAAAACAAGAGGAAGCAGGTTTAAAAAGCAACCAGATACTTTTACTTAGACACAAGATACATAAAATGGGGCTCAGGAGCATGTCCCGAAAGCCCTTCGAACAGAGCCAAGACCAAATGCTCAGAGCCAGGTGGGCAGATGTCACCATGTTGCAGTCCCAGCACCACTCTCCGGCCCAGGGCAGGACGGCCAGAATGGTCTGCTCCCAGCTGAGGCTGCCCTGTTGCCCAGTGGAGTGGAGGCTCTGGGACCAGACCAGCATGAGGAAGCCTGAAGGGGAGGAAGGGAAGGAGGGATGTGACCACCTGACAGTGGAAACGGGCACAAGAAGCAGTTAGTCACACTGCCGCCAAGGAGCTTTCTTGTAGGTTAAATACATCTCCAAAATCCTTGCAGAAGCCAGGTCACCCAGGAACCATTGGAAATTGAGTGCTGCAGGTCTGTTGCAGGCGCTCCTTTCCACAGGAGACTCTGGGATCTGAAACTGCGCCTCTGATCTCCCCCAGGCTGGGGCTCTTTTATGTCCCCAGCTCCTAACTCTGTCGGATGCTGGTGTCCTGACTCCCCAGTTGTGACAAGTCCCAGACCCCATCCAGACAAATAGATTATGGTACCCGCTTCTGTTCCAAGGCGCCCCAGCTCTCCAGGACTGCTCCAGAAAAAGGGCTGAAAAACATGTAAGCTCCTTTATCTTCACTCAGTCTTTACCATCTCCCCACTCAACATCAAAAATTTAAACATCCATGGGGGCTGGCCCCATGGCCAAGTGGTTAAGTTCGCACACTCTGCTTCAGCGGCCCAGGGTTTCACTGGTTCGGATCCTGGGCATGGACATGGCACCATTCATCAGGCCATGCTGAGGCGGTATCCCACATGCCACAACTAGAAGGACCCACAACTAAAAAATATGCAACTATGTACTGGAGGGATTTGGGGAGAAAAAGCAGAAAAAAAAAAAAAGACTGGCAACAGTTGTTAGCTCAGGTAACAATCTTTAAAAAAAAAAAAAATTTAAATGTCCAGGCGGCATGTGAGGCTAGGTAGTATCAGACCCCACACTTAGAAGGTGCCAGGCACAGCTCAAACACTTTACAGATATTAATGCATTTAATTCTGCCAACCACCCAATGAGGCAGGTACTACTAACATGCCTGGTGTGTAAATGAGAAGATAGAAACATGGGAAAAAAAGCTTTATACAGTTTAAACACTTGCTTGACCTGACAAGTCTTGCACAAGGGCCCAACCAACGACAGGAGTGAGGTACATCTCCCCACATGGAAGTGGAGTGAGCAGTAGGAGGAGGGACACACACATGCTCCATGTAAAATACCACATGCCACACACTACACACTACCCTTTGTATAAGAGACATGAGGAATCTGAATAGAAATATTTGCTTACGACTGCAAGAGGAAATGCCAGAAGGATACACCAAAATCAGAGACGAACGGTTACCCCTGACAGAGGCATCAGGAACTGGGCTGGAAATGAGACCTTGTTATATGGTTTTCATACTGGAAATGTGTAAATCTTTTACCAAATTCAAGACAAAAACAAATCAAAAGTATAATTCCTAAAAATTCAAAATAAATCGAAACATATGAGCTGGATATCAAGTTGGTGTCAAAACCATATAGAGGAAAGAATTCTTTAGAGTAATCATTTAAAACAACAAAAGCAAAACAAAACAAAACAAACTGTATGTCCTTAGTAGTAATGATATATTTTAAGGACAAACAGAGCTGCAAAGAAATCTTAAACTTCATCCCACACTTTATTATTTGTTACTAATATTAGTGGCAATATTAGAATGTTTCTTCTGAAAGTATTTTAGAGTAAAGCAAGTAATTATGCTAATGATATTAGAAGCTAAGATATTTATAGTATGAGAAAAGATATACATGTTTAAAATGAAAGTAAACCCATCAGGTTAAATTTGAATTGGAAGTATCAATGTGAAACTGTGGGGGTTTTGAGGTGGCGGTTATTTCAAAAATGTATCACTTAACTCTGTTCACAAAAAGGTGCAAAAGCATGAGCAGCCCAGTGCCTACAGCACACCCCCTAAACACCATTTCACCCTCACAAAGGAGCCAAGGCTCCTTAGAGGAACGGCCGATTCCGGGCCAGGATGCGGGCAAGCAACAAACGACCACAGAAGTCACGATAAAGGGCCCCAAGAGGGACAGGAGGGTGCTTGGGGGCACCACTTGGTGAGGGTGGGACCATCTAAGCACCGAAATGAACAACAGCAATGGACTGAAACACACTAGTTGCAGAGCCCAAGCTCATAATGTTACTTTCAGGAAGAGAATGCATCCTCAGCCCCACCCCAAGCTCCAAAGGTCACCCCTGGGGGTACCAAGGACAGCAACTCCTTGCAATGAACAGGAAGGCATTCCTGGTGGTCCTGAACAGGCTGTATTTCAAGCAAGCAAATATCCCTAGTTGATGAAAGAAAACCCTTCTTTGCGGAAAAATTCCACCTAATAAATGTGGAAGAAAAGCCAGAATTAAGGACAATTACTATTTTGCACTGCCATCAGATGGTAAGTGTATGGGTAGCTTTATAAGAGAAGAGTCCGGCTGTAACTTTCCAACTCCTGACGAGCTGTGGTCTTCTGGGGAAATCAAAACACACAGAAATACAAATGTAAGCCACCACTTCAGACACGTTCTTGCTAACAAGACTGCCGTACCCTTGGCTCTTTCGATCTAACTCTCAGTTCACAACAGCTAAGGGGCAGGCAGGAACAGGTCAGGCAACAGAGAATGCTGCTGGCAGAAACATGGATGTTGTGAAAAACTGCCAGTTAGGACTCAGGAAGGGAGTGGGAGACTGGTAAAGAAAGCTCGTATCGTCTTAGAGAATGCATATACCATTAAAAGCAGAATGTTGGCAGAAAGATGAATATTGAAGGTGTTTTCTGGTGAGGACTCAGAGGAAAGGAGGAACGTGTTCTGGGAAACTAGAGGAAAGAGAATCCTGGTTACATAATGGCAGAAAGTTTAGCTGAACTATATCCTAGTTATGTGGAAGGCAGAACTTACAAGCTATGAATTTGGATATTTGGCTGAGTAGACCTCTAAGCAAAGTGTTGAAGGTCTGGCCTGGTTTCTCCTTACAGCTTATAGTAAAATGTGAGAGGACAGGGGCCAGCCCGGTGGCATAGTGGTTAAGTGTGCGTGCTCTGCCTCGGCGTCCTGGGGTTTACAGGTTTGCATCCCAGGTGCAGACATACACATTGCTCATCAAGCCATGCCGTGGTGGCATTCCACACACAAAATAGAGGAAGATGGGCACAGGTGTTAGCTCAGCAACAATCTTTTTCAAGCAAAAAGAGGAAGACTGGCAAAAGACGTTAGTTCAGAGTCAATCTTCCTCACCAAAAAAAAAAAAAAAAGTGAGAGAAAAGAGATAAATTGAGGGAAGAATTGTTAAGCTAAAAGAAACCTGGACTGGATGATTTGGGAAATTCCCAGGCTATTCAGATTGCAAAAAAAAGCTAAAATTAGGAGATTTCACTGTTAGGAAAGTGTGCTCTGGAGAGAACGCCAAAGGGGGCTGGACAAATTTTGCTAGTGCCAAAGAGATTAGGCATGTGATTCAAGAATCCCCTCAATCATCTCATGAAAGCCAGGAATAGGGATGAAATTATCCAGGAATCATCTGTGGAGAAACCTCTTGTCTAATGATGTGAATCCTGTCATATACACAGGAGACCCACAAGGTTCTTGTGTGTTATACCAGCAGAAACATTACCAGCTTGGACTGAAAAGGACATAGACTGGATGAAATCAAAGAAACGTGTCAGACTCCGAAAATTCTACAGGCAGGAAACAGGCCGATAAAACTACTCAGCTGCAAACATGTGCCACTCAAGAAAAGGAAAGATGACCACAAGGGTAGAGCCTTGGGACAAGAGGCCAAAGCCATGGGCCCAGAGAGTAGAGCCTTCAAGTCTGTCATAATTTGTTACAGCAGCTACCGGAAACTAATAATACACTGTCTCTCTAGATGTACCTATTCTGGGCATTTTACACAAACTCAATCATATAATATGTGGTCCCTTGTGACTGTTTTATTACACTTAGGAAGATGTCTTCAAGGTTCATTCATGCTGTAGCATGTACTGGTACTTCATTCCTTTATATAGTCAAATAATATTCCATTATATGGATATAGCACATTTTGTTTACCCATTCATCAGTTGATAAAGATTTGGGTTGTTTCTACTTTTTGGCTATTATGAATAATGCTATCAATATTTGTGTACAAGTTTCTGTGGACATATGGGTCATATGGTAACCCTCTGTTTAATATTTTGAGGAATCATCACACTGTTTTCCACAGTGGCTGCACCATTTTACATTCCTTCCAGCAATGTATGAGGTTCCAATTTCTCCACATCTTCACCAACACCACTTCTTGTTTGTCTTTTTTTATTATAGCCACCATGAGTGTGAAGTGGTATCTCACTGTGGTTTTGATTCACATTTCCCTAATGACTAGTGATGTTGAGCATCTTTTCATGTATTCTTGGCCATGTGTATGTCTTCTTTGGAGAAACGTCTATATTCAAGTTCTTTGCCCATTTTTGAATTAGGTTTTGTTGTTCTTGTTGAGTTGCAGGAGTTCTTTATATACTATGGAAACCAGTTCCTTTTCAGATATATGATTTGCAAATATTTTCTCCCATTCCATGCCTGTCTTTTCACTCTTGATGGTGTCCTTTGGTACACAATAGTTTTTAATTTTGATGAAGTCAAATTATTCTGTTTTCTTTTGTTGCTTGTGCTTTTGGTGTCGCATGTAAGAAACTGTTGCCTAACCCAAGTCACAAAGACTTATGCCTATATTTCTTTCTAAGAGTTTTATAGTTTTAGCTCTTAAATGTAGGCCTTTGATCTATTCTGAGTTAATTTTTGATTATGGTATAAAAAGAGGATCCAACCTCAGTATTTTATATGTGGTAATCCAGTTGTCCCAGAACCATTTGTTGAAAAGACTTCTTTCCCACTGAAATCTTTTGACACTCATGTCAAAAAAATCAATTAACAATAAATATGAGGGCTTATTTCTAGACTCTCAATTCTACCCCATTGATCTACACGTTTATGCTAGTATGACGTGTTCTTGATTACCACAGCTTTGTAGTACATTTTAAAATTTGGAAGTTTGTCTTCCAAGTTTGTTTTTTTCCAAGATTGTTTTGGCTTTTCGGGGTCCCCTGAATTTTCTTAGGATCAGTTTGTCAGTTTCTACAAAGTCTGTTTGAAAGTTTTCCTCATATATTGAAAAATATATCAAATCCCAGAGCAGGTTCTCCAGAGTTAGTGTTCTCACTGACTTTGATAAGGTGATTCACATACTTTAACATTTTATGTTTATACAGCATAAAATATTTTAAACATACAAAAAAACGGAACAATAAAACAAACGCCAATAGGTTCCTTATCCAGCTTAAATTAAAAAATATGAACAAAAGAAAGCTAGCTCCTCATGCTACCCCACTGACTTGCCCTACATCTCGGTTTCTTTAGAAGTAAACTGGAGAAAATGCTAAAAAGGACGAGACAAAGTGTTTATAAAGTACTTCTCTCAGTGTAATACATGCTATGGGAAATACAGCTACTGAAAACCAAACAATCAGAATTCACAATGAGGCTTCTGAACAAGTGCCTTTGCTAAGGAGGGCACAGGAAGAGTCCTGACTGTCACACATTTAGACAGAACAGAGCGAAGGAGCACTGCCTATTGGACCTTCATCACAAACCAGCAGCACCAGGGCTTTTTGGTAGATCTCAGCAGTTATTAAGAAAATGTATTCATGGGGCTGGCCCCGTGGCCGAGTGGTTAAGTTCACAGGCTCCACTGCAGGCGGCCCAGTGTTTCGTTGGTTCGAATCCTGGGCGCGGACATGGCACTGCTCTTCAAACCACGCTGAGGCAGCGTCCCACATGCCACAACTAGAAGGACCCACAACGAAGAATATACAACTATGTACTGGGGGGCTTTGGGGAGAAAAAGGAAAAAAATAAAATAAAATCTTAAAAAAAATGATAATTATAAAAAAAAAAAGAAAATGTATTCACATTTTTTTTTTTCCAGAAGGTTAGCTCTGAGCTAACATTAGCTGCCAATCCTCCCCTTTTTGCTGAGGAAGACTGGGCCTGAGCTAACATCCGTGTCCATCTTCCTCTCCTTTTTAAATGTGAGATGCCTGCCACAGCATGGCTTGATGAGTGGTGTGTAGGTCTGCATGTGAGATCTGAAACAGCGAACCCTGGGCCTCCAAAGTGGAACATGTGAACTTAACCACTGCCCCACTGGGCCAACCTCATGTATTCGCATTTTTTAACATACGCAATCTGCTTTTCTCAGCTCTAAGACTCAGTGCTTCTAATGCCTGAATTCTTGGGCACTCCAGTAACTGCCTTGGATTAAACACCAATAGTGGACAATGTATTCAGATTCAGTCAAAAGCCCAACCCTGGGCTTGTGAGGTCTGTTAAAAGACTTAAGGTAGGAAGGTGTCTCCTTTTATCAGATGTATGCAGGCATCCTCCTCCTCCCTTGCTGAGAGTGCAGCTGGGCCTGACCCTATTTCCTAGGCTTGTGCTTGTCTCTATTTATTCCAGCTGGTTGGCTGTTCAGCTAAGGTCCTCCCTGTTGATTAGTCCCAAGGCAGCTTCCCATTTCTGATGCTCTCAGCCTCCCTGGTCCCTGAATTTCACCTTGGCCCCTAGTAGGGGTTCAGTTCCACACTGGTCATTTCTACACTGTAAACCAGAGACATGTACTACTTCTGCATATCACTACATTAAGTGCAAAAGAGTTGGTGTGTGTTTAACATATAAGTTTAACTTGACAACCAAGTAATAAGCAACACACTGCCACCATAGGTGCTAACAGAGAGGTCCCAGAACCGCTGTGTTCTCGTCCAGCAAATGCCAAATCCTCCCGAACCTTCAGAAGGCTGGTGTGAGTGTTTTGAGTTGCCATTATTACAATCACCCACCACTCCCAGGCACAGTTATTTTTGCTTCTGTCAGTCTCCTTTACACAGAGAGTAGTCCCACCTGTAGGGATTAAGGTGCTGCAACATTAAAGTGGATGTGTGGGTGTCTTCTGCTCTGTTAGATGGGAGGAAGCAAGAGAAGTGGCTAAGAGTACAAGCTCTGACACCAGATTCCCCAGGTTCCCATCCCGGCTCTACCTCTGCCTGGCTGTGTGGCATCCTGGGCAAGTTAATTAGCATCCACGTGCCTGAGCCTCCTCGTCTGCAAACTGGGAGGTTGGTTCATAGGGCTGATGTGGGGTCAAAGGAGCTCAGAGGTGAAGCACGCAGAACAGGGCCCTGCAAGGGGACATCACTTCCGAGGAACAATGAGACCTGAAGCCAGCCAACAACAGCATGGAGAAGGATTTAACTTGGGGTGCTAACTCCTGCACTGCAAGCACAAGCCCACACCAGGCAATGTAGTAAATTCTTTTTAGACAAGAACAATCAAGGTTTTCCTTGCCCTGGGGCACACACTATGCAACCTGAGGTGCCCATCAGTCCCCTACTTTCCTTTGATGTGGATACCTCTGGAACTGCCAGCTTGCCAGGACTCCAACTGAAGGTCAGCCCCTTCTTCTGTGGCCTCCTTCACCTCCTAAGCCCTCCTGGAGACTAGAAACAGAAATCATTCTTCCCCATCCTTTTCCTTGCTCTGGGGTCCCATGTTTTAAATTCTTTCACAGTCATTCTAATGGGGTCTCAGGCAGCAGGGGCAGGTAACAAGTGTGCCCGGGCTGCCATGTGACCTGGAGAGTCCTCCCAGAGTCGCACCTGCGAGGAAGGGCCTCAGGCACTAACTGACAGGCAGCTCCACGTGGGCTTGAGGAGTAGTGAAAAGATGGACATCAGACAACCATGGCCAAGCAGTACATCTGTCTCTCTAAAACGACAGAGGAGATTTCCAACACCACTCTTATAAATACCTCTCTTCCAAATAGTCAGGGCCTCCTCTTGGGAGTTAGGGATTTCGAACCAGCTTGATCAAAGGAAATGGGACTGAAATGGTCAAGGTGCGGTATGTGGGCAGCAGTAAGGCAGAGGCTAAGACAGTGAGGGGGCTGTCGTGCTGTCAGATGCACCCTTCAGGATGGAAGGCTTATTCCTCAGCTGCTGGGAGGGTCTCTGTGGCAGCCAGTCTCCAGATGGCCAGCAACAATCGCTGGCCTCCCTGTACACAGAGCCACTGCTCGCGTCAAAAGGTGGAGGCAATTCCCCCTGGCCTGAATCTGCACTGGCCTTAGGACTTGCTATAGCCCAGTGATGTTCTAAGACTTCTGAGAACTGACAGCTTCCACCTCCTTCTGCTTGGAGGCCAGCTGCCATACTGTAAGGAAGTCTGGGCTATGCTGCTGGAGACACCAAGTGGAGGCCACGCTGGGAAAACTGATGAGCAGACACATGAGTGAAGCCTTTATGGACCTTCCACCTCAGCACAGCTGCCAGCTGAATGCAGCTGCATGAGGGGGCACAAGTGAGACCAGCAGAATGGCCAGCCAAGCAATACCAATTGCCCCAATCCTGACCCACGGAATCGGGAGGAATAATAACTCATTGCTTTAGGCCATTAAGTTTTGGGGTAGTTCCTTACAAAGCAATACACAACCAACAACACTGAACCAACAAGTTTTGCATTTCAAAACCTGAAATAACTCAGTATGCCTTCATCAAAGTTCTGTGAATTATAAGAAAATACAAACTAACAAAAACAATAAAAATATCTCATCCCCCCAAATATTTGCAAATTATATACCTAATAAGAGACTTGTATCCAAAATACATAAAGAACTCTTACAATATACCAATAAAAAGACCAAAAATACAATTTTAAAATGGGCAAAGGATCTGAATAAACATTTCTCCAAAGAAAATATACAAATGACTGACAAGCACATGAAAAGATGCTCAAAATCATTAGTTATCAGGGAAATGCAAACCAAAACCACAATGGGATACCACTTCACATCCATTATGATGGCTAAAATAAAAAAGACAAACAAAAACAAGTATTGATGAGGAATGGAGAAACTGGAACCTCATAGACTGCTAAAGGGAATGTAAAATGGTGCAGCTGCTTTGGAAAGTAGTCTAGCAGTTCCTTGAAAGGGTAAACAAGAGTTACCAGCAATTCCACTCCTAAGTATACACCCAAGAGAAATGAAAAACATATGTCCACAGGAGAGCTTGGACACAAATGTTCCTAACAGCACTATTACAATAGCCAAAAAGTGGAAATAATCCAAATGTCCATGAACTGATGAATGGATAAATAAAATGTAGTATATGCATATAATGGAGTATTATTTGGCCATAACAAGGAATAAAGTACATGCTACAATGCGGTTCACGGATGACCCTTGAAAATATTATGCTAAGTGGGGGCTGCCCCCGTGGTTCACACACTTTGCTTTGGCGGCCTGGGGTTTGGATCCTGGGCACAGACCTACACACCACTCATCAAGCCATGCTGCAGTGGCATCTCACATAGAACCAGAATGACTTACAACTAGGATATACAACTATCTGATCAGGCTTTGGGGACAAAAAGAAGAGGAAGATTGGCAACAGATGTTAGCTCAGGGTCAATCTTCCTCAGCTGGGGGGCGAGGGAGAGGCTAAGTAAAAGAAGCCAGTCACAAAAACATATATTGTATGATTGCATTTATATGAAAAGTTCAGAACAGGTAAATCCATCACAAAAGAAGCAGATAAGTGATTGCCAAGAGCTAAGGGTTGAGGGAAAATAGGGAGTGATGGCTAATTGGTATAATTTACTTTACAAATGTTCTAAAATTAGATTGTCGTGATGGCTGCATCACTCTGAATATCCTAAAGGTCACTGAGTTGTACAGTTTAAACGGGTGAATTGTATAGTATATGAATTCGCTCTTAATAAAGTTGTTATAGAAAGAAAAAGAAAATGCTTACCCTATGTGTCCAGAGCGCAGAGCCCATTCCGCCTCAGTACGTGTGCTCCTGGAGCTCCTCCTTGCACTTATATGTATTCATAAACACATACTTGTGTGCTCTGACCTCTAAGACCAGACTGTAGAGGTGGTTTCTGGTTTGGAACCTGCTCCCTCCAGCCACTGATCTCTACCTTTCCATTTCAAAAGGTTACCTCATTTAAACACTCAGATCATGTTCAAATGTCCCCAACGGACCCCCATATGTCTTGACAGTTGGTTTATCCAATCAAGGGCCATAAACAGCATCTACTTTTAATTCTTGGCACATGCGTGTGTCCTGGAGCTCCAATGCCACACCTGGGCACAAGGTACACAGGGCACACCCAGTGGAGCGGATGGTGTGCTCAGGGTCTGTGAGGCAGGGCAGGCGTCATGCAGAACAAAAGCCCTGAGTATCCGCCCCACCTTGCATGAGCTGGGTAAACTCAGACAAACCACTTGGCTTCTCTGTGCCTGTTCTGCTTCATTTCTACCAAAACAGCTCTGCCCCAGGAAGAGCACATGGAGGAAAGGAAGTGGTCACTCGAAGCTCACAGGGTGACACCGAGTTCAGGGCAAGAGCTCACACAGAGGAAATGCTCCCCAGCGACTCACCTGTGACGTTCCTATGCCTGGGTCCTTGCTCAAGGCCTCAACCTCCACAAGCATCACCTTCATCACTTAACAAAAGGGAACAGGGACCCTTCTGGGCCCATGTGTCAGGGTGCTGTGGGGATTAGGTAAGGACCCCCAGGAGGGCTGAGGCTGAAGACAGAATCAGTTCTTTTTTTTTTTTTTTGAGGAAAATCAGTCCTGAGCTAACATCTGCTGCCAATCCTCCTCTTTTTGCTGAGGAAGACTGGCCCTGAGCTAACATCCGTGCCCATCTTCCTCTACTTTATATGTGGGATGCCTACCACAACACGGCTTGCCAAGCGGCGCCATGTCCACACCCAGGATCCAAACCGGCGAACCCCGGGCCGCCGAAGCGGAACGTGCGCACTTAACCACTGTGCCACTGGGCCAGCCCCCAGAGTCAATTCTTATTCAGAGCACTCTCATCCCTTCTGCAAGAGCAGCTGGGGCCTGAGTGAGTGCCCTGCAGGATTCACAGGTCTGATCACAAATGGAGGGTGATGGAAGTAAGGTGCAGGGCCGGAGGCAGGGCTTGCATCTTGGGTGTCCACCCAGTACCCTCCCTGTGCCTGTACCACAGACACACAGGAAGACCCACCGAGTGCTGCAGGCACCACCAACAGTGCCCAGGATCAATCGGTAAGCAGCCACCCCATCCCTACTCTCCAGGCAGAAGGCTGCTAGAGTCTGCACTGCACCCTTGCCTTCCCCAGCCTCTCTCCTGAGGGCTCCACCCACCAGGGCCTTACCCGGGTCTTGGCCTTCAGGAACACATGGCTCTCCATATCCTTGCTGGATTTACTGTGGGCCACGCCAGCTTTTCTCATGGCATCCTCGCTGAAACATAAAAGGAGAAGAGATGTTGACACACTGACAAGTCTGCTCCTACAAGGTTCCTGCCCGGCAGGCCCTGCACAGCAGTTGCCCCAGGGCAGCTGCAGTGCTGGCCCTCAGCATACCAGCCTGGCTGAGGTCCAGGAGAGGCGTGAAGGGAGGGGTGCTCAGCAGAGCAATGAAAGTCAACTGAGCAAGGGAGTAAGAGGGCAGGGTCACTAGAAGGAAGGAACAGGAAAGGCAGTCACCATGAAGCAAAGTAGCTACCCTGGCTCGAGGGGGCAGAGAGGGCAGGCCTGGGGATGGCTCACCTCGAGCACAAAATCAAGTGCACGTTAGACAGCCGGGTGGCCAGTCAGTGTTCATTTCCTGCTCTCTGAGTGGCCTGGGTCCCCACCCAACTCAGGCAGTAGGACCCTGGCTCCAGACTACTTCTCTGTAAAATGGAGGGGCCACGTGAAGTCACCTCTCAGTCCCTCCCAAGGAAAAGGTCTCTAAGTAGAATATGCAGGTTCTCCAAGTAGAACCAAGAAGACAAGCCCCGACTTCAACAACTTCTAGCCGGAGACAAGAGGAGACAGACCACACAAACGTGGAAAAACATCTTGAAAAACACATTTGCAGCCAAGCCCCGGTGGCCTACTGGTTAAGTTTGGTGCACTCAACTTCAGTGGCCTGGGTCAGTTCCTGGGCGCAGACCTACAGCACTCATCTGTCAGTGGCCATCCTGTGGTGGCAGCTCACATACAAAAAGAGGAAGACTGGCAACAGACGTTAGCTCAGAGTGAATTTTCCTCAGCAAAAAAAAAAAAAAAGAGAGAGAAAAAAAAAAAAAAAAAAAAGGAAAAAGAAAAAGAAAAAGAAAAAAACCCGACATTTGCTAACATATGTACAATAACAGACGGAATCCTATTACAGGTCTTCATCACGCTGATGCTCTGCTGGGATAGAGCCCGAGCACATGGAGCTCCCCTCGAAGGGTAGCACACCCCACACCCACACTCACACCCACACCACGATAAGAACACTTGTGCATTCGTTAGAAAGGAAGGGGCAGCTCAGGCTCAGGTCCCGAGCCTGATCCAACTGCTCACAGCCTGCCTTCTGCCCCATGGGCTGCGCCTCCCTTCCTCTCTTCCCAGCGCTGGGCCTGCTGATAAACAAATGAACAATCATGTCAGGGCTCTGCTGCCTCACCTCGAGTGAATGAGACAAGCCAGGTCCAGCTGCTGCTCAAAAGCTTTCTGACCACACCAAACAAACCAACCAACCCCAGAGCACTGAAAGAGTGCACACACGGGCTGCAGAATCACGTTTGTAATCCTTAAAGAAATCCCAGAAAAGAGGCTAAATGCTAAGAGATAAACAAATCTGTATTAATGCATCAAGAAAAATAAAATGACGTTGAGCTACCACACTGCTAGATAACTCATTCAACACGTGCGTTCAGAGTCCCTACCCCAGTTTGCTTCCTCAAGCCTGCAGAAAGGCAAGGAGACGGCAACAGGCTCCTGCTAGTAAGGCATCCAGAGTGGAGCAGACACGTGCATGAGAGGAAATGTGACGAAGGCCACAAGAGAGAGGCAAGAGGAATGATGCAACAGGACAACTCAAAGTCTGACTCGTGGGGAAGCAAGGCTGGCAGGCCAGGACCCAGCACGCACATGCTGAGGCCAGCATGGGACAGGGGCTCCACACGTGGAGATTGAGAGACGTCACCTGGTAGGCTCTAAGTCACTGAGCATTTCCCACAAGGGAAGTGACTGAGTCGACCAGTTTTGAGAAAGGTGCCTCACCTGTGCCCCCCAGGACCACATCTGTTCCCCTTCCCACCTCCCAACAGCAGTGTGAGGCAAACCCTGTCACAGAAAGACTTGCCCAGAGCTGAGGGCCACAGAGCTGCAGACCAACAGGGCAACCCAGAGGAGAACAGTGGACATAGAAGGGGACACTTGCTGGCCAGCTGGACAGCCTAGAGCACGGCTGGGGGACAGCGGGGAGGCCGTGGGTAGAAGCTGGAGCCAGGAGCCAAGGTGTGAAGCAGAGAGAGGCAGAGAGGGGTGCTGAGGGCTCTGAGAATAGGACTCTGCTAGACAGATGGGCTCTGTGCCCAAGAGCAGCAATCTCTGCGCGCTATGCCAGGCTCCTGGCTGGCTAAAAGCAGTCCTCCCAAGCTGCCTGATAGGGTTGGCAGACTCGCATGTTATGGACTCAGAGAAACAACTGTGAACAACCAACACATCACAAGCAAGCCTCGAGGTCTAGGCCAGGAAGACGAGGGCCCACCCAGTTGGGAGAGGTCAAGGAGCAAAACTGGTGTCAGCTCACAAGGGAGGACCCCAAATGGCCATCAACAAATCTGAGACTGTCAGGGTGGCATTAGCACTGTCACAAAAGGAGTCTGTCTGGTGGCCGCTGCCTGGGCATGACCAGCCCTCTGAGAAGATGGATGGAGGACTGACGCTGGCTCAGAGCACAGAGCCCCTTACTGGGTCCTGGGCTCCACGAGCTCCCTCAGTCTAGCTTCCTCCTGGTTGCCACGGCTATGCCTGTCTGCCCAGTCAGGGTTCGACTGGCATCTGGTTTAGACCGGAGCCTCCTAGAGGAGGACGTGATCCATCACACAGGCCCTGTGAGATCCCCACCAGGGGTCTGGAGGATGCCCTCACTGGGCAGACCCCACCTGAGCGGCCAGTGGTGGCACACCAAGAAAACACCCTGTAACCTTAGCTCTGTGTCCACCAATCACCCAGGCAAGAAACCTGGGAACCCCCTCTTGGCTTCCCAATTCCAACCTCCATTCCCTAAAGTTCAAATCCTGACCTCATTTCTCACTGTACCTGTGGCAATCCCCTCCGAACAGCTCCTGTTTCCAGGTTCCATTCCTACCCCAACTCCCTCCCCTTGGGAGCTACCTGAGCCACACAACTGCCAGTGGGCATGGGAAGTGGCCTGTATGTCCCCGTGTGCTTCAAGGCCTCGTTCCTTACCAGAGAGGCAGGCAGCCCATGCAGCTGAGAAGCCCACTCACTCCTTCATCCATCTGCTCTGCTCACTCCCCCAGAGCCCTACTGCCTGGCACGCTGCTTTGACCTTCCCACCAGCCATGTCTGCTGGGCCCTCTGACCCTGCTCCCACCCGGGCACCCCTACTCTCTGCCTCAAGGAAACTCCATGGTCACTTCAACTACACCCGCGGCACCTCCTGTGGGAACTGCTGGCTTTCTGGCTGTTGGCCCCACTGCCCTATGAACAACTTGAGAGCAAAGACTGTGGTACGCACCTCCGTGTGCAGCAGGCAATAATCAGCACTGGACCAAAAAACTGGCTAATTTTAACACAAGGAGTGGTAACACCATGCATTTTGATGGGACACGATGTGCAGAACTGAGAATCGGTGTGGCAGGGACCGGGGAAATCAAGCATCGAACAAGCATGTCCAAGTGGCAGGGGCCAGGGAGACAAGGAAAGGCATGAGGAAAAAGTAGGTGGAAGTGCTGGGCAGCTGGACCTGCAGGAAGCAGACAGAGGAGGGAGGGCCTAGGCTCCAGAATCGCAAGGACCGGGGCTCAAATTCCGACCTGGCTACTCGCCAGCTCTGGGTCTTGGGAGAGGCACTCCACCCCTAAGCATGTCCTCCTCGTAAAGGAGCACTCTAAAAGGGCTGTGGCCAGGATGAAGGGAGGTGCACAGAAGGGGCACAGTGTGAGGACAGGCCCAGCCTTGGCACGACCTGCTCTTCCTCATCTCCACCCTGTCCGCAAATTGGGAAACTCAATTTTCAACCAGAGTCCAGTTGTAGTACTTGTAATCTGAATCAGCATAGGATAAAGCCAAAAAACTGGCAAACTGTGTGTCCTTGGGAAGGTTTATGTGGACATAAGCTCGAAGTGTGCTAATGCCCCAGGCTGTCTCTCATGGCTCCTCCCCCAAGCCAAGGACCCTAGATAAGGCAGCACCTGCACGCTGGCACCTGCAGAGGGAGGATGGTGACAGTGCCCACATCACAGGGCTGTTCTGAGGATTACAGGAGTTAACATCGTCAGGCACTTGGCACACAGGAAGCACTAGTGTGTGTTAAAGAAAACAGAACAGTCGGCCTAAGTGTGCATCCCAAAATACCTCCAATGTGTGATGACGTTTGTGTCGCCCCCTTCCTAGCAGATGACAGCAGGGAGTGTGTGTGGCTTCTTCAGGCAGAGCTGTTCTCCCACTGGAACTATGAGCCACCTGGAAGCGTGCCCCCTCGGTGCGCAGCTCCATAGCCCTACTGGGCTGCGAATTTCTCAGGAGGGGCCTTCACACAGGTATGCTGATCAGAAGCATGAAGCAGTCTCCCCTGCCCTCCGGCTGCCTGAGCTCCATTCTAAAGGGCCTGGTTCACACCAAGGGTCCTCCCACCTCTCCTGACACCTCTCTCCTCAACGCTGCCCCTGGCATTTCCAGGCCTCTTTGCCCAGGTCTAACTTCTTTCCCCATTGCTGAATGAATGCTTCAATTCCCAGGAGAATGAGCTCCTCTGGTCTTCTGCTGGTGTCTAAAGCAGAAAGGTTCTTCCCCTGTGGGTCACAGACTCACCCTCCTGACCTCAGGTGCACAGGATGCCTTCTGCCCATCCATCTGTGTGACAGATGTTCACTCTTCCCAGAGGAAACTTCTGATTTGAGAACCACAACACCCATCAACCAACTGACCTCTCATGGGGCAGGAGTTTTGGCCAGCCTCACCCCACTCCTCAAGAGAAGCCTCCAGGTGAACTGCCGCCTATGTGTGCAAACAGTCTGTTCACCCATCTGGGACAGGAGCATGCAGCTCACTTGTGCGAGCCTTCACCTTGTGTGTGTAAAAACCCAAATCATAAAAGTACCAGAAGTCAATGAGAGGATAGTTATATAATATCGGGATGAGGAATCCTTCCTAAGCACATCACCAAAAGCAGACACCATAAAGGGAAAAAGATTTTGCCAGATTAAAAAAGATTTCTACCACACTTTCACGAGCCACCTACCAGAGAGAGAGGAAAAGGTGCTCCTAATACTCCGGGCCTTCTGCAGCTCAAGCCCAGCCCTGATGCTCAAGTAGCCAGCCCACTCTCACCCCAGGCCTTTGCAATGGCCCTGCATGTTTGGGGGCAAGCTCTCAGCATAAGGCACAGTTCAGGCCAGCACAAGAGAGAATTGCCCCACCCTCCCTAAATGCCAGCTGGGCCCATACACCGCATGTGGATGAGGCCGGCCCCGAAGCTTCTGCCCTGCCCCAGTGCCAAGGCATCCACCGAGCCCGCCTCCAGAAGGGATAGGAAGTGAAGATGGACCAGAAGGAAAGCAAATCACTACACTGGCCCTGAGAGGGAAACGAACTTTCACTGATTCTCATCACATCTATGGGTTTCATACTTTCAATTCAGAAGGGACCTATTTTTCACTCTGTAATTTTGGTTTGTTCCTCAAAAATATTACACCCTCTTAGGCATCAAATTTTTTAAAAATCAGGAATTTATTTGGAGAGGAGGATGATAAGGAATCAGTCAGAATGAAAAACACACAGGTTCCAAATGAACTATTCTGGCCCTCTGAAGAGAGGAAACCTCTGCCTGCAGAAGGACGAAGCCAGATGACAGGGGAGGCACTGGCTTCAGCTGAGCCAGCTGACATCACAATCCAAATTAACGTGTTCCCTGAAACATTTCATTGCAAAAACAAAATTAAACGAGATAGGAATCTCCAAGTTGGAACGAGGGACTGAACCTGCACATCTAATTTTGTTCCATACCAAAACCTTACTTAAAGCACAGAAAAAAGGGATTTTGTTTTTCTCTAACACAAACTCACAAAGACGGGAAGAATGGGAGTGGCGGCCCCAAGAACAGCCTCTCAGAGGCTGGAAAGCTGATGGCGGGTGGTGATGGACACAGCAAGCCAATCAAGAAAATGGAGTGCTAAGTAAGGGACAGTGAGGAGGGCTGAGAGCCAACCTGGTGACAGGCCTAGAACTTTGCGAGGCTCAGGACAGGGTGTGCCAGGTGCTCGTGGGTCCAAGGGCAAATGGAAGGATTCCCAGGAGAAAGCCATGCCCGCATCCCCTCCCCCACTTCACATTGTTGGGTAACCACCCCCACACCAGGAGACAGCTAGAGATTTATTCTATGGAAAAGCATAGAAAGGAGAGTCATTGGACAGGGGGGTCAACCCACCTGGTTGAGAAGGCATGGGGAGGATAATGAAAGCAGCAGACTGCATGGCCATCCGAGTGACTGGATCCATACCAAGTGCTGAGACTCGGCCGCCTGCCCACCTCCCTACCCACGGCTTCCTGCAGCATGGCGCCCAGGCCTTCAGCCTGCAGCCCAGCATTTGGAAGACCATGTTCTGGAGGAAAGACTCAGAGACCTGAAGCCACATAAGCCCCCAGTGAACCTCCCAGTGGACAGGCCCCCTTGTGCTCAGAGAGTCCACCTGCCTTTGCAGTGCCCCTCTCTTAGAGTGAGCAGCCAACCAAGGGCTCCCAGACACTCTAACATGGTAGACAAAGACCCTAGGAGAAAAGTCGTTTGGAGCTATCAGAAACTCAGCAGGAAGAAGACAATGTCAAGAAACTATCTTTAAAACATTGCATCCATTTAACAAGAATAGGATGCTATAAAATGGGAAAAGTCAGATTACAAAAAAAAAAAAAGAGTTCTTAGAAATAAAAGCATTAGCAGTGAAAGGTCAGAGATAAAACTGAGGAAATCCCCCAGAGAAGAGAGCCAAACAGATGGATAACAGGAGATAAAAGATTAAAAAAACTAGAAGAGGGCCAACGGGCCAACATTCAAACATCAGGAGAGTAAGCACAGGGAGTGGCAGGAATGAAACTCCCCGTGAAATGACTCGAAGGAACCTCCCCCCTGAAGCACAGGACGTGAGTTTTGGGATCAAGGCAAGCCACAGTAAAGCTTACTAAGAGGAGAAGCACTGGGCCATCACAAAAGCAGCAGTGGAGGAAAAAAGCAGAGGGACATGCTTCCCAATCGTTGAGGAAGTATTTCCAACCCAGAAGTCTATATGCATGCAAACTGACACAGCCTCCAGAAACTGAACTCCCACAAGCCCTTTCTCTGGAAGCGAGTGTTATGAGTGAGTGAACCCAAAAGAACAAAACACAGGATACACAAAACCAGAGACCCAACAGCGGACAACAAACAAGCACACCGAGGTCTGTCCTCACCACGCCCCCGGCCACTGCCCACGAGGGCTCCACAAAGGAGGTCCAGGAAAAAGGTTGGAACAGACAGATGGCCTGGTAGCACTTAGCACAGGGAGAACTGTCCCAGAGAGGTGACTGGAAGATATGGGAAGAGTTAACCACAGGTACACAGAAAGCTAGGCCGATTTTTAAGAAGGCAATTTTTTCTAGGGGGAAAAAATGATCACAGTACGCCACTACACTCAGCTGTGAATACCATTTGTGTAGGCACGAAACGTAAGCGTTCATTACCGATTTACCCAGAAGGTAAAATACTGGCAGAATGAAGGAGCAGCAGAGAGAATGGCTGTACAAAGCCAAAGAGAAAGTCAATAGATAATTCATAAAACTCATAAACATCACGACTAGAGAGGGCAGCACATGCACAGTACTTAGAATCACTGGCATATGCCAGAAAAAGAGCAGAGTCACAGGGCAGACACAGTGAGTAGGGAACCACCACAGTTTCTCCTAAGTCTTTTATCATCCCTTGACTTTTAAAATTTATGTGGATATATTAATTTGATAAAATAAAAAATACATAATTAAAAGTTAAATGATAAAATGCACATACAGGGGCTGGCCCGGTGGCGTAGTGGTTAAGTTCATGCACTCTGCTTCAGCAGCCCAGGTTCGCCAGTTTGGATCCCGGGTATGGACCTACACATTACTCATCAAGCCATGCTGAGGGAGGCGTCCCACATAGAAGAACTAGAAGGACTTACAACTAGGATATACACTATGTACTGGGGCTTTGGGGAGAAAAAAAAAGGAAGATTGGCAACAGATGTTAGCTCAGGGCCAATCTTCCTCACCAAAAAAAAAAAAAGCAAAAGCACATACAGAGTATGCCACAGAATCTGCCATGGAGAAATACTCAGTGAACATCAGTTATTATCAAGAAAGGTCTCCTTCAACTTTCTAAACTTTCCGACTCAGTCAACATAGAGACAAGAAACTTCTGCTTCATCAGCAATTTTGAACCCCAGGAGTGTCTCAAAAAGCCTACCATGTTCCACAGTTCTCCCAGTAGCCCCTGGGTCAGAGAATGGTCAGAGAGGCACTTGGCAAAGCAGTCTCCCCTCGTCACCACCCTAAACCCCCCACACACCTGAGAGGTACCTCACCACAACTACAGCCAGAAAATTCCTTCCCTGCCCTCCACCTGCACAGGGTTGTTCAGTCGAGTCTTCTGACCATATACCAGGTCCTCAGACAGCTACAGAGCAGCATCCTGTGCCCTCCTAGGTCTTCTCTCGGTTCTGCGGCTGTGATTTACTGCCCCAACGCCCCAAGTGGTTTCATCTCGGAGGCAGGAAATGATAATACACCAACTGTTTAGCCTCCAACAGTAAGGAAAGCAAACACCTGCCCTCAACAGGGAGGGCGTCTTCTGAAACTCACAGGGAGCTGCAAGCATGTTTGCCAGGCCAGATCCCCGACTACGACTTCTTTGTCAGCACACTTCTACATTCTGGTTCTCTGACTTTTTAAAGAAACATAAAAGTGCTTTTTAGGGGCGGGTCCTGTGGCCAAGTGGTTAACTTCGCGCGCTCCGCTTTGGCGGCCCAGGGTTTTGCTGATTCGGATCCTGGGTGCGGACATGGCACTGCTCATCAGGCCATGCTGGGGTGGCGTCCCACATGCTACTGGAAGGACCTACAACTAAAATATACAACTATGTACTGGGGGCTTTGGGGAGAAGAAGGAAAAATTTTAAAAATAAATAAATAAAACCTTAAAAAAAAAAGTGGTTTTTAACAAGATAAAAACATGTATTTCAGAGGCTGGCCCCGTGGTGTAGTGGTTAAGTTCAGTGCACTCCACTTCAGCGGCCCCGGTTTGCAGGTTCAGATCCTGGGCGTGGACCTACACCACTCGTCAGCCATGCTATGGCAGCAACTCACATACAAAGTGGAAGAAGACTGGCACAGATGTTAGCTCAGGGCTATCTTCCTCAAGCAGAAAAAAAAAAAAGGTATTTCAGAATTTAACCATCCACCTACATGTAAGAAAGGGTATTAAAATTTTTTAATCATACAAACACAAGAAACTTAAAACACTTTCTTCACATTCCTCTTAGGTTGTTTAAGCTCTCCAATTTCTCCTCTCAAGATTTCTTAATTCCCAATGAACCAGATCAATGAAAAAACTACACCTAGAGAAAACACTACTGTCCTTTAAAGAGCATGTAGTTATTTGAGCTGCTTCAGAAGACTACAGGAGTTCGTCATTTATTCAAATCTGCTCGTTTGGCCTTAAGAGAACCAGGAGAGCTGGAGGGGCCTCTTGATCCCTTTCCAGGCACTAGACTCTGGGCTCCAGGCCTGGGACCACTCCAGCGCCCCCAGTTACAGCCCCTAGCACGTCCCAGTCACTACCAGGCAACCATGTGGTAAGGATGCTCTCTGCCAACCCAAGAATTTATTAAAATGATTACCTCACATGATTCTGTGGCATTTGGGGGCGGGAGGGAAGCTCCATCTTTTAGAGAGCTGTACTCCAGTACTGGCAGTTGAAATCATGCAGTGTCTGGGATGCGATTTTAAAACAGTCCAGGGAGGGATGGGTGAAACATTGGCTATATGTGGCTAACTCTCAAAGTACCTGGAAGACCATTTTTCTATTATCTCTACTTCCGTGAATGTTTGGAAAAATCCATAATGGAACCTTTAACAAGATAGTAAACAAAATGCTCAGGTCAAGCATGCGGGATAACTGTGCAGAGGAGCCTGGAGGAGACTTACTCTCAAGAGCTCTCCAGGGGCCGGCCCTGTGGCCGAGTGGTTAAGTTTGCGTGCTCCACTTCAGTGGCCCAGGGTTTGCTGGTTTGGATCCTGGGCGTGGTCCTACACACCGCTCATCAAGCCATGTTGTGGTGGCATCCCACATATAAAAAGTAGAGGAAGATTGGCACAGATGTTAGCTCAGAGCCAGTTTTCCTCAGCATAAGGAGAATTGGAGGCAGATGTTAGCTCAGGGCTAATCTTCCTCAAAACAAACAAATAAATAAAATAAAAATACAGATAGATATATTTTTACATATTTAAAATACATGCAAATAAAATTATACGCACACAGAAACAAGACTGGAGGAAACAGATCAAAATGTCAGTAACAGCCATCTCTGGGCAGAGATTTTGGAAAACACCTTTCTGTTTTGAAATCCTCTCCAGTGTTATCTGGAAGGGAATGAAGTACTGCACCCACAAGTCCTGAACACACTGACCAAAAGAGGAGATGGAGACAGGCCCAAGCTGCTGGGACTGGCGTTCTTGTGTCCACATCCTCTCATCCCTGTCTTTCTCCACATCTGCTCTGCCCACCACAGTCCTCTGCTCCATCTCCTCTACTGCCTCCACCCAAACACGAGGACAGCTCCCCCACGGGCCTCCTGCAGCTGACTACTCTTCCCTGAATCTCCCACTGGCTGCAGGACTTTTCTCCTTGAAGAGTTGACAGCCCTACACATTCTGCACATCATCACCTTGCAGCCCCCCTCTCAGAATCAGCAGAGAATCAGGGCCAGCTCCCTCTGGGATGCACACCCATCTCTCTCCTCCCCTTCCTCCCACATAAACGCATGCACAGTCCCCAAGGGTTCTTATTATAAAGGCAGGTTCCTTGACAACGCCAGTGGAACTCTCCTACGTGGCTGGTAGGAATGTAAATTGGTAGCGCCTGGAAAACTGTTTGGCAGAATGTGCTGCAGCTGAAGGCCACACCCCTCAACTCAGCCCTGGGTGCATAACCCAGAGAGTCTGTATGTACCAGATGACCCAAAACACCCCTGGTGCTGTCTTCACATAGCCAACAAGGACCTAACCCCAACATCCATCAAGCATAGAACAGAAAAGTAATCTGGGGTAGAGTCATGCAATGGAATAACACATGGCATAAATAAGAACAACTGCTACCCAGGATGATGAATCATGGACCTGATGCGGAATGAAAGGAGCCAGACACAAGATTGTACTGAACGTAATTACAACAATAGGAAGTTCAAGAACAAATGCGTCCATGGCCAGGGAAATCAGAAGAGTGTGGCAGAGTCTGCACTGGCTGAAGCCCAGGGAGGAGCCTGCTGGGTGCTGGGCCTGTTCAAGACGTAGGTCTGGCTGGTGGCTATGGGGTCATTTACATATGTGAACATTCACTTGTGTCCTTGTGCTGTTCGCTGTAGGAGGCATGTTAACTTCAATACAAAGAAACAGTACTTGAGACGAGAGAGCTCCTGAGCCCTGGCCCCAGCATCCTGCCCCTGCCCATCCTTAGTTTGGGACCTGAACAGCCTCTTGCCTGAATTCCAACTACAGAGCACCTGGCAGGACTCCCGCAGCATTTTCACAAGCGTGAATCCTCCCTAGCAGGAATCAAAGCGGACTAGCAGTGTTTAAAGGGCCCGGGGCGATCCATCAGGGCTTCTCAGGGCAAATCCAGCATTCTTTCTACTTTATAACAGGGGCTCCCTCCCATACACGGAAGCCAGATCACTTCCTCAAACGTCACCTGTGATGAGGACTGAAAGGAAGTTGGAAAGAGGGGAAAGCAGAACAGAAGGACAGTGGAGACACGGAAGACCCATTTCTTAACTGACATGCACTCTCTCCCCAAAGCCTGCACAGGAAGGAGCTCAGGGTACACAGGCTGGGAAGAGCAGGAGCCCAAGAGGCGGGGGGGCCTTTCTGGTCTGGGCCCTTGGCCTAGATGCCCCTTACCTGCCTTGCTGTCCCTCTCTCAGATGGATACTAGCGGCTCAGCTCAAAGGCTGACCTGTAGCCAGGTAACATCTCACTACAGTTCCTTACCCACCCCTACCCCTTTGGCAGATTCCCAGGCAGAGAGCTAAGAGAAGACTGCAGGGCCAAAGGCTAAGACGGAATAGGGTCCAGAAGGAAGAGGGAGCAAGACAGCATTCGGCTGCTATTCATCAAGTATGAGTACCAAGAAGATGTGTGTAAGTGAGAGAATCAGTGAATCTGAGGGAAGGGTAGGCTCAAGCACTCTGTATACTACGCTTGCAACTCTCTGTATATTTGAAACATCTCAAAAGAAAAAGCTCACAGTAAGGAGAACTGGGACTTCAAGAGGTTAAATGTCTTCTCCAAGGACTCACTGTCCTAAGTACCAGTTAATCCACCTCAAGATACTTAACTCATTCAATCACAGACCTTTATAAACAGGCCCCACCTAGGTTAGTAAGCAATTCGCTTTTAAACTGGAGGGGAGCGTCTCCCTTCCAGGGTGGTGGTTTCACGGATTGCGCCTGGGCTCCTAGTGCATTCTCTTTGTTCTTTGGGATTGGGAACTCGTTTGTTTATCTGCTAAACAGAAGCATCTAGTAAGAGCGTGGATTCCACTTTGTCTTTAAATAAATGTCTCAATTAAAAAAAAGAAAGGCTCGGGGCTGGCCTGGTGGCGCAGCAGTTAAGTGCACAGTTGTAGTTTTCTACAACCATACCTGCAATTATTGTACAGCTCTCATCTGAGCACCATGCTAGGAGCTCAATGAGATCCAGAGGTATAAGACCAGATCCTACACTCAAGGAATTTATAATACAGGTGGCAAGACAAAAAAATGAGTGTAAAAACAGGAAAAAAGAGTTTATCTGTTAGGTGCATCCAGGATGTACCTAATGAGGGCTCTACAAACACAAGAGGAAGTAGGCACGGCCATGGGCTAAGCCATCAGGGGTCATGAGGAAGAGATGAGGCCAAGGCCAAATCTATGACACAGAAGAGAAAGAACGACAGAGGGAGAGCCAGCCATAAAGGTAACCAGAGGGCTTGGCACGGACCAGGGAACATCTGGCTGGGGCTCTCGCACCAGCACAGAGGGACGGTCAGCGGGAAGGACAGTTTCAGTTAAAAGGGGAGGGGCCGGCCCGGTGGCACAGCAGTTAAGTTCACACATTCTGCTTCTCGGCAGCCCAGGGTTCACCGGTTCAGATCCCGGGTGTGGAGATGGCACCGCTTGGCACGCCATGCTGTGGTAGGCATCCCACATGTAAAGTCGAGGAAGATGGACACAGATGTTAGCTCAGGGCCAGGTTTCCTTGGCAAAAAGAGGAGGACTGGCAGCAGATGTTAGCTTAGGGCTGATCTTAATAAAATAAAAAAGGGGAATGCTTCTGTGACAAGTAATGAAGGATGGACAGCTACGTGCAAAAGAATGAAAGTAGACCATTATCTTGCACCATACACAAAAATTAACTCTAAATGGATTAATGATTTGAATGTAAGAACTGAAACTATAAAAACCCTAGAAGAAAATATAGGCAGTGCACTCCGACATTTGTCTTAGCCACATCTTTTTGAATACCATGTCTACTAGGGTAAGGGAAACAAAAGAAGAAGTTAATGAAAGGGACTACACATCAGACTAAAAAGCCTCTGCAAAGCAAGGGAAACCATGAACAAAATGGAAAGACAACCCCCTAACTGGGAGCAAATATTTGCAAATCATTTATCAGACAGGGGGTTGATCTCCAAAGTATATAAAGAACTCACACAACTCAAACAAAAAAACAAACAACCCGATCAAAAAATGGGCAGAGGATATGAACAGACATTTTTCCAAGGAAGATATACAGATGGCCAACAGACACATGAAAAGATGATCAACATCACTAATCATCGGGGAAATGCAAATCAAAACTACAATGAGATATCACCTTACACCAATCAGAATGGCTATAATTACGGAGACAAAGAACAACAAATGTTGGAGAGGATGTGGAGAAAAGGGAACCCTCATACACTGCTGGTGGGCATGCAAACTGGTACAGCCACTATGGAAAACAGTATGGAGACTCCTCAAAAAACTAAAAATAGTACTACCATAGACCCAGCTATCCCACTACTGGGTATCTACCCAAACAATTTGAAATCAACAATCCAAAGTAACACATGCACCGCTATGTTCATTGCAGCACTATTCACAATAACCAAGACATGGAAACAATCCAAGTGCCCATCGTCAGATGACTGGATAAAGAAGATGTGGTATGTATATATACAATGGAATACTATTCAGCCATAAAAAAAAGACAAAATCTTCCCATTTGCAACAACATGGATGGATCTGGAGGGTACTATGCTAAGTGAAATAAGCCAGACTGAGAAAGACAAACACCATATGATTTCACTCATATGTGGAATATAAACAAACACATGGACAAAGAAAACAGTTCAGTGGTTACTGGGGGAGGGAAATGGAGGGTGGGCACAGGGGGTGAAGGGGAGCACTTGCCTGGTGACAGACAAGAAATATGTACAACTGAAATCTCACAACGATGTAAACTATTATGAACTCAATAAAAAAAATTCAAAAAAAAAAGTAACGAAGGAAATCTCAACTAAAATTCAAGTTGGGAAGGCCTTAGAGGGAGTTATTACTCCCTACCACTCATCGTCAGTAACCCCAAACAGCAAGAGACTGTACCTTGCATCTCCAACAGGAAGTTGCCTACTACTTTACTACCCTCTGCAAGAGAAAGGAAGATTTTCTTCTCATCCAGCAATAAGCATAGGCAATGGAAAACACCACAACTCAGCTAATGAGGAGCTGTTGCCACCCTGAACTCTTACCCTCCTCCAATGAACTTTCATTCAGAACGGCCCCTCTCAACTCCCCCTTTTTCTCTAGAAAAGCAAGCTCTCTTCCTTTGTTATCTGGATTAGCCTATGGTCCGCCATAGTTTGCATTTCCCAAATTGCAATTCCTCTGGCTATTCCCAAATAAACTCATTTTGCTGGTAAGACAATTGACTATTTTATTTTAAAGTTGACACTTCTTAGCAGTCATGGAAAGGATAGAATCATCTTAAAAAGGTTGAGTTGGCACTTAGGGCCCAGCGGAGGGAGGATACCCACCCTGAAGGCAGAGTACATGATGACTTTCCACCTTACAGTAGCTATCTGTGTGACTATGGCTTACCTCCTCCTCACTTGCAGACAGAGTCTACTTCTTTTTCAAAGATTTCTGATTACAAAAGGAATATATGTTTACTGTTAACAAAAATACACAATATATATATGTACTAAAAATTACAAAGAAAATTAAAATCACTCAGATAACCAGCTAAGGACATCTGTTTAACAAAACTCAGCCTGCACTACGCATCCTGCTTGCTAACCTGCTCTGCTGGATATCAACATGTTACGGAGCATCTCCCACAACTTTTTTTTTTTTTAAAGATTGGCACTTGAGCTAACATCTGTTGCCAATCTTCTTTTTTTTAAATTTCTTCTTCTTCTTCTCCCCAAAACCCCTCAGTACACAGTTGTATATCCTAGTTGTGAGTGCGTCTGGTTGTGCTATGTGGGACGCCGCCTCAGCATGGCCTGATAATCAGTGCCATGTCCACACCCGGGATCCCAACCGGTGAAACCCTGGACCACTGAAGCAGAGGGCGCAAACTTAACCACTTGGCCACAGGGCTGTCCCCTCCCACAACCTTTTTAACAGGAGCACCAAACCTGCCACCTATAGCTACAACAACAAATCTAACCCAGCTCCCACCGCTGGCTTGTTTCCTCTGTCCCACACCGGACATGATGTGGAGGTCAGCATCCTCATCACAACCAGGCTTTGCACACTCTCTTGCTTCTAGCCTTGGAGGAATTCCTAAGGAAACGGACATTTTAAGGTTACTGGCATAAATAGTATCGCCAGTCTTCCAGAAAAATGGCCTAATTTATGTGCATCCAGCAGTGGCTTGTGAGGATGCCGGTCTGCCTGCAGCTTCTTATACGAGTGTTACGACTTTCTCCAACTCTGAGGTGAATGCCTGTCAGGGTGGCCCACTATCACCACAGAGCCTCAACGGCGCCACAACGGTACTCTGGAATCCTGCACACCACAGCACTCCCAGCAAGGCAAGAATCAACTCTGATTCACAAACACTTGTAGTGTTCCTGCCAGGAGGGATTCAGACCAGGGGAGAAAGAAGCTTCCAAACAATCCGAATGCAAACAGGTAACAGAGTGTGTGTGAAGAGCAGGGGCTCAGCCGGAGGCCCAGTGTCCTGGCAGGGTGAGTGGGATGGGACTGCAATGCTCAGCCATGGGAAGGATGGGTCTCTCAGGCAGGGGAACAAACAGGACACAGAGCAGCCAGGGCAAGAAAAAGCTGGGGTCCTGTGAGGCTCTCTGGGCAGCCCAGCAGGATGGGGTGGGCAGGCAGGCACAGACCTTGGAGGACGGATTCAGGCTCCGAGCTGAATCCACAGGCAGTGGGCTGCCAAACATTGAGTATCAAAATAATTGGGGGCAGGGTGTGGAGTCCATGAAGCAAGAGTTGAAAACTTGAAGCTGGGTGGTGGGTACATGGCCATGGAATTTTTAAACTACACTATTTAGTTTTATGATTTAAACTTTCCATTTTGAATTTTTTTTAATTCACCAGAATTCCCTTAAAAATGTACCCTTTGGGTATGTAGCCAACATTATTGTCCTGAGGAATGCTTTAAAGGAAACAGGTACCCCCAAGCCTTCCGTGACAGCGGCAGGGAGACAAACATGTGGTCACAGTCCTACCCAATTCAAACGGCAAACACGGGTCCTAGACTAGCCACAGGCCCCCGGTCAGGAATGGCAGTAACAGTTGGAAGATTCCTGGTCAGGAATGGACAGAAGGGCTGCAGCTGTGATAGGTGGGTGGGGTCACCTACAAAAGGGAGCTGGTGGGGCTCAGGGGCTGGCTGCGGCCTGTGTAGAGGCTAAAGATCAGCTGGGGCTTGCGGTGCTGTGCCAAACAGTGGCAGAAGGGCCAGCCACTGCTTGGGGCCCAATGACCCATATGGAGTTGCTAAAATTGCCAACAGGATGCCCACCACCAGCAGGCTCCTCTAACTGGCTCTCCCAGTGCACTTGGCTTGGGTTAATTTCCAGCTGTTGTCTCCCCACTACCGCAAAAAAGGCATGACCTCTTTCAAAGATTAAAAGACAGTTTGCCTCTCCTGTCCTGCTACACTTCAGCAAGTATTCATTTGTAACATGCAGAGTATAACTGTAAGCAGCAGTGGCCTCTTTTCTCTGCATCAGCTTCTTCATCTTAAAAATGGGAACAAGTACATCTGGCAGGGCAGGCATGAAGAGGCGATAAGCTAACACACGTCAACTTCTGCAACAGGCCTTGACACAGCACACCCACTACATGTCAGCTGCTGCTGTTGAGAAAGCCCCGGACTCCTGAGCAGCTAGATGACTGAGGTCCCCTCGGGTCACTGTCATTCCTGGTCTAGACACAGTACAGCCAAGGGTCAAGACTCTTAAGTCAGCATCTCAACAATCACTTCTTGGTTGCCATCAGGGGCACTGGGGCTTGGAGGTGATTAGACAGGGCTCCTGGCCTCAGGCAGTGGACATTCTAGCAGTGAGTTATACACAGAAACGAGCCCAGGCATTTAGACAAAAACCAGGCTGGAAGAAAGCAGCAGGGCTCAGCAGCTTCCCCGCTGGAAAACAAGGGCCAGAAAAGCACCAGGAGGGCACAGGGCTGTTGGGAGGCCTGAGTGGGATAAGCCACAGAAAAGGCTCGGCCAAGACTCATCCGCTTCTGCCTGTGCGAGGGACCAAAACCAACAGGGAGGATCTGGACGTGCAAGTTTCAGGGCACTATCCATCCTTCTGAAGGCCTCTCCAGACCCTTGGTAGTTGCTGTTCAGTTGTTTGTTTTCTGTTTATTTGCTTTGTTTTATTTTGTTTCTGGCTAAACAGCACTCAATTTTCTCCTTACCATCTAGGCTGAAATATCTGCATCTCCTAGGTTGCCAACGTAGAGCTCACATCTCCCTTGGGGGCTTCACCAGAAGAGGTGGCTGACCTGTCTGTCCCAACTCTGCTCCATGCTCCCTGAGCCCCACCTAGCATTTGATGAGAACCCCAATATGGGGCTGCCCTCCTCCCCAGGGTCTCCTCACCTCTGCAATCTGTTCAGCCCAACAGACATTTATTTATTCCACTACTATATGTGCAATCTGCTGTACTCAGGGGTGGGAGGCACAAAAGTCTCAAGAATAAGATGGAAAAAAATCTCAAAGAATTGGGAAAAAATGATTGATGAAGTCCTCTTACTCATTCACTGATTACCCACTCTCTGTCAGGTGCAGTGCTGGTCACTACTTACACATGCTTGTTCTCTGGGAGCCTACAGACCATAGACATGCTCAACGCTATCCCAACAATCCTTCAGGGAAGGCTGGCTCGGGAGCTCTAAGGGGGGCTTCTCCCATGGTCCTGCAGGGAGAGCGAATGTTCAAGAAAGAGCTTATCTGACCCCACCAACAGGTTCACAACTACCCTCCCCACAGGCTCCTTTAAGTGTCATCAATTCCCCTAATGAGGCTCAGGGGTTTCACTTTCATCATCCAAGGCTCCTACTCCTGCAAGGGCCCAGGAAGGCGGCGTCAGGGAACTCATCGCTGAGTCCTGAGCCCTCTACTAGGAATGGAGCAGAGGTCTCTTCATTTTCCCTCCCACCATCCCTGTGAGACAGACTGGACTCCTGACATTTCACAGATCATCTGGGAGACGATCCAGAAAGGTTAAGTATCCAAGGCCACTCAGCTAACGAGAGGACAAAGTGGAGGGTTTCAGAGCTACACAATGCACGTTTGTACAGGTACAGAATGCCACTGTCATATGAGAGGGTGATGCATACAGCACCCAGGAAAATACTTACTCTTGCACTCTTCAATAAGCGTTTATACGCCAGGTGCCATGCTTTGTAGGATCGGGGTCCTGTGGGAAACTAAAAGGGGCTGCAATACAACATATCAGAGGAGTGATCAGCTTCAGGGAGGGTAGACAGGGAAGAATCCTGAGAATCTGATATTTAAGCAGACACCTAAATGATGAGAAGGAGCTGGTCATGAATACAGCAGGGGGAAGTCTACCTATTATTGAATACTTAAATATTTGATAATAAATTGTTTAAAGAGAGAGAAAAAGAACTTGGAGTGTTCAAGAAGATGAAAGACCAAAGAGGCTGAAACAGGATGGGGGTTATGAGAAGAGGTGGCTAGGCCAGGCCACCGTCAAGGCTGGGAGGGTGGGACATCCGAGAAATCACTGATAGGTTTTCAGCAAGGCAGTGGAGAGTGAGGGCAGGCAGCAGCCCAGGACGGGCCCAGATGAGGTAGAGGCAATGGAGGGCTCTCCTAACCAGCCCCAACCCAAAACCACTTTTTTGCAGTGGGGGCCTTTTGCAGTGGGAGCTGGGAGACTAGTTTATTTAGCCCATGCTCTGAAGCATTGTTCTCTTGATAGATATCCAAGAGCCAGGCAAAGACAGTGAACCTGCTCTCAGATGCTTTCCCTTCCACTCAAACTTCTCACTACTTAGCTATCCATTCTTTATGCCCTCATTCAACTATAAATTACTTGGGTTCAAAACATTTCCCAAGATGGCCAGCTTTAAACAACAGCATAAACCCCGGAGGAAGCTGGAATTAACAATACGTCAAGTATCCTAATCCAAATCCTCTCTTCTAACTCTATGAACACAATAAATCAAGGCACCAAGAATCACGACTTTCAAAGTGAACCCTGGAGAAAAACAGACAAATCTGAGAACTGAGAACACCCACACCATGTTAGGAAGCCAGCCTTTGAAACTGCTCATCCCAGCACTGGTAGGCAGAAGGGCTCCCCAAAGATGTCCAGGCCTAATCCTGGGAACCTGTGAATATGCTGTGAATATGGCAGAAGGGACTTTCCAGATGCAATTAAGGTTACAGACTTTAAAATAGGGACATAATCCTGGATTACCCGAGTGGGCCCAATCAAATCTGAGCCTTTAACAGAGAATTTTCTCTGGCTGAAGTCAGAGATATGCGGCAGAGGAACCCACCCTTACTGGAGGGGGGCCACAGAGAAGGAGTTGAGACACAATGCAGGCAGCCTCTAGGAACAAAGACTGAGCCCTGGCTAACAGCCAGTAAGGAACGAGGATACCTCAGTCCTACAACTGCATGGAACTGAATTTCATCGACAACCTGAATGAGCTTGAAAGCAAATTCTACCCCAGAGCCTCCAGGAAGAAATGCACCCCCGACAACATCCTGATTTCAGCCCTGTAAGACCCTAAGCAGGAGACTCAGCTGAGCCACCTAGACATCTAATCTACAGAAACGTCAGATAATAAATTTGTGTTGTTTTAAAATGCTACATTTGTGGTAATTTGTTATGGCAGCAATAGAAAACTCATACCCAAGCAGCAATCTGACAAAAAAAGAATGAACCCAGTTTCCCTGGAAGCAGAAGGAAGCTGAATTATTAAGTATCCAGTCAGATTTCACACCCAGAGACTCTTCGATTAGCCTCCCGGCGCTCTGACACTCCCTCACCCTCCCCATTTCCTTTGATGGGAACTCATTCTTCCTGCTCTTAAATTCCGGGCTCCTCCAAAGAGGAATCTTTGCCCCGGGGGCTTTTCTTGCAAGAGCCCTGAAGTGGGCCATCTCTCAAGTTTTCATCCATAGACAACTCCAGTACATCCAAAAAACAATGTTCACTGATTCTGCAACATCCACACAACTGTCCCCAGGCTTCCACAGCAGTGCCCAGAGCCACTCACTCCACAGTCCCCACTCCTTCCACTGTACTAAGAGGTTTCCTGGCTTTCTGCCCCTCCTTCCTTTTCACACTGCTGCACCCATCCCCTCCATCCAGTCAGTCATCAAAGACTGTCTATGCTCCGCTCTTCCCGTTCTCTGGAATCATCTTCCTTTTTCAGTTTCTAACACTGTCTACTGTAGGCCTTTATAATCTCTTGCCTGACTGAGTCATTCCACAACCATTTTATGGAGCAATGTGACAGGCAGTGATCTAGCAGTGGGAACACAGGGATGAAAAATGACAGATCCCAGACCCCAAGTGCTCAAAACTTATAATGGCCTAACTGGCCTCTCTCCTCCGTTCTTGATTAATCTCCAGGGACTCGGGGGATCTTCCAAACTCTGGCATTTCACTATCTCAAAGTAGGCCACACAATAAATACAGGCTCAAAAGCGTTCCCACCACTAATGCATCAGCACCTGCTCACCTTCATTTTATTATCATCTCCTGAACCTCCTTACTCCTCAAACGCCAGAAATCTCAGCCTACAGCGATATCCGTGCTATGCAGTGAACGCTCACACTTCCCCACTCCTCAGTTGAAATGATGGCCCTTTCACACTCCTACTTGTCTTTTTAGGACTGAATTTATTTGTCACCCACTCTACAAGGCTGCCCCTGGCCTGTTCAAGCAAACTGTCAATACTTCCTAGGAGAAAGAATGCACTACAGCTGTTCCTTTAAGGTAGCGTGTTCCCTGAGGGCAGGGGCTGTCTCAGGCAAATCTGTAGCTAGCACAACACGCCAGCAAGCTCAGTAAAAAGCTGCTAAATGAAACAAGCAGTCGGCGGTGAGGAGCTGGAGTTCCGCTAGGTGAAAAGCCTAGGGGGCACCAGCAACCTCTGCACTGAGGGGTTCAACCGCTGAGACTGTGGAGAGGAGGCACTAACCCCAGCTCTCCACTCCCTCCTCCCAACCGACAGTCGCTTCCTGACAGCCTCTTCCTGCCACCCTTCGCGGAGTCCACACTCCGTTGAGGGGGAGGGGGCTGTCACCCGTAGATTCTCCGTCCCCACTGCCCAACCACCTAGCCTCTCAACCTCATCTTCCTCCGATCTCTCTCTCACCCTGATGCGCTTTTCCGAAGAGGAATCACAAAGCACCCAGCCCTGCTAAAGCTACTATGGGCTGCCCCTTTCCTTTTTCGTATTCAGTGTGATTCAAAGCAGGGGAAAGTCTACATCCAAAGCACACAATGACGAATGGGAGAGCTCAGGACGATGACTCATAAGCCAGGGCCCTTGGTTTGCAGAGCTCGGCCCCAGGAAAGCTAACAAGCTGTCCGCGTCGGCCGAGAACGGAGGGGACAGCCAGGGGAGGGCCTCGCCCTGGGACTCCGCGGGTCCCCGGGGCCCTCGAACCCCCACGAGTCCGGCGCCCTAGGTCTCCCACGGGGCGGGCCTGGGCCTCGCCCGCCGCGCGAGGGAGGGCTGAGGGGAGAAGGTCCGCGGATCCGGCCCGCCGCCCCGGCCCCTACTCACATTTGACTGACCAACTTCTGCCGGAAGGCGGCGCTCCGCCAGTCGGTCTCCTGCCCCGTAACGTCCATACCGGTTCCCCGACTCCCACCGCCAGCGTCCCGCTCGGCCGCCGCCACCGCCTCCGCCTCCGCCTCAACTGCACCGCCAGGCCCAAACCCGGAAGCCGTCAGCGGCGCCTCGGCCGCGCCGGAAGCGGAGCGGGAATTGTGGGAAATGGAGTGGCGCGCGCGGCCCTGTGGGAAAGGGAGTTCCCCAGCTGCACGCCGGGATTTCTCTGCGTCCCCAGTGTTCCCCAAGCAACGCTCCCCTCTCCCAGGCAGCTGTCGCGAGCGGCGGGGAGCCCAGATGCCGCGGGCTGACGAGAGCGGGCGCGGGGGAGCGGTGGCTGCGTAGTGCTCCTGGTGCTGCCGGCAGCAGGCCGGCGCCTGGCCGCCAGCATTTCCTGTGACCCTACTGTGTGCTGGCCTCACAAAGTCCATAAGATCTGCATCCCTTGGGGATGCTGCGCCAAGCTGCCGGGTATCTACAGCGGATGCTATGGAGAGATTGTTATTTATCAAATAGTTATCAGCACCTGTGTGCCAGATACTGTGCCACCATGATCCAGGCTCTGCTTTCCTGGGACTGCCTTCCAGCGCCACATCCAAAGACCAGATAGACTTTCATCTCTTCTTCTCTCTGTCAAATTTTTGGAATCTCATATCCCACCAATAGATGTGTTTTGTAGGGTTTGGAGATGTGAGGAACCTAAACCACATTAATAATTTTTAGACTTGGGCTTTCCTGTTTGGCCCAACAGCCATGTCCTGTTCTTGGAGAACACAGTCCAGATCCTCGCTGGAGGCCAGATGGCACACAGACGTAAAACTCTGTACCTAGGGAGACCAACTTGTCCTGATTTGCCCAGAACTCTCCCAGTTTTAGTTCTGAAAGTCCTGTATCTTGGCAACTCCCTCAGTTCCAGGCCAACTGGAATAGTTCACCACCCTAGCTGTATCTCTCTTGCACATTTAAAAAAATTGACATATAATTCACATACCTTGTTATTCACCCTTTTAAAGTGTACAATCCAGTGTTTTTTAGTATATTCACATATTTATAGGGTCGTGCAACCATCACCACTCTTGCACATTTTTAAGTTGACATCTAAAGATCTCTCTGTGAATCATTGGAAAGGTGTGACTGCAGTGTATCCTATATTGTATGTGGCCTTTTGTTATTTAGATCTTTGCCCCTGCAGATTCCATTCATTGATTTGTGGAAAACATTGGTCTCTTGACACCTGCTCTCTCTCAACACCTGCAGACCTTCCTGGAGTCCCCAGTCTAAAAGTGGGTAGATTAGACACTGAGGAGGAAATAACAGAGGAAGCTGAAGTCATGCAGAGGCCTGACCTGTATCCCACACCACTTGAAGGTGATTAAGTCTCCATCCTGCTGTCACCAACTAACTGCCCTGAGTAACTCAAAGGAGGTTTTGGAAACACTTAACTGTTTCTTCAAATTGTTTTTTAGTCATGTTAAGAGATGCAATCACCAACCACCCTGAAAGCCTATCCAAACACCACCACAAGAGTGATACCTGTGCAGACAGGCTGGGAAGTGTCCAAGAGATTATTACCTTTGCTTCATTTTAATGTTAAAATCTCCACCCAGGTGGAGCTTAGGCCTTACTACCATAACGTGATGTATGTGGAAGCATGCTTTCAAACTGTATCTGCATGAGCAAATACCCACCTCTCCCTTTTGAATATTCATTCCCCATCTGAAATAAAAGACCCCTGCTTTCTCTTGGTCAAGGAGCCACAGCTTTGAAAATAATTCCCCATGGTCTCCTTATTTGCTGCAAATAAATTGGTAACACTGCTGGTTCCTGCAGGCTACTGTGCCATGCGTAGACCCTGTCACTGGTCACACATTTTGTGGATACTATCCTGGGCCTCACAGGAGGTGGGAGCTGGAAGCTTCCCAGGCAGACGAAACTTTCCCCTAGAGAGCCTTGCACATGCTCTTTGAGTCTGTGGCTCTCTCTAGCCTCGTGTGGGGACCCCTCTAATCCCCCTTCTTGTTTTGGTGTTCAGTCCATAGAAGGTGCTGACCTGACCCTCCTTCCATCCTAGCACCTGCCAGACGTAACCCCTATACTGTGTTTGGCTTGGAGCCTGCAATCACTTATATGTGTGGAGGTGGAGGGCAGTTATTGCTTCTAAAAACAATCCATGGGAGCCAGACCCGATGGCCTAGTGGTTAAAGTTCGGCACTCACCCCTTCAGCAGCCCAGGTTCCCTTCCCAGTAGTGGAACCACACCAGCCATCTGTCAATTGTCATGCTGTGGTGGCAGCTCACATAGTAGAACTGGAAGGACTTACAACTAGGATATACACTATGTACTGGGGCTTTGGGGAAGAAAAAAAAAGAGGAAGATTGGCAACAGATGTTAGCTCAGGGCGAACCTTTCCCTGCCAAAAAACAAAAAAAACCATGATAGAAACTTTAGAAAGGATTGAACTTTACGAATCCCATCATTCAGAGGCAGCTGTTGTTCATATTTTGGTAAGTTTTCCTTCTCTCTCTCTTTCTCTTAGTTTGAAAAACATAACAAGTCATGGTGTAGATGCTATTTGGATCCTGTGCTGTAAGCCTAATGTTACAGCATAAGCATTTTCCCAAGTATTAACAGCTCTTTATTAACCAGAATGTTAACTATAATTTAGATTATAGAACTACATCATGGGCAGATCTTTATACAACCAACTGTAACAGGTGTAAAACATAATTTTAATAGCAATATAATATGCCAATCTATGAAATCTATCATGTATTACTCATTCATTCCCCTGTTCTTGGACATTTAGGTCATTGACATTTTTTCTCTGTTATAGATAAGTCATGACAAACATCTTTGTGCACAGATCTCTGTTAGTGTTTCAGAAGATTTCCTCAGCTCAGGCACTAGAAATGGGTCCTGGGTCCCAGCGACATACATTGAAGGCTCTTAAGTTCTATATAATTTCATACATTATATATATTAAAGGATAATTTTCAAAAATAGGTAAAATAATTTTCATACAGATATTAACTAATTAATGAGAAAGTTGGTACATCTTACCAATTTTTTAGTATTTGGGAATATTGAATGAATATGCAAATGAAGACAAAACTAGCCTCTCCCACAGTGGGGGAGGGAAATCTCCACCTGCCAGAGTTTGCATGTCTCTAGACAGGAATTACTTTGCATTGCTATTATCCACAATGTACAGAGTTGCAAACTAGCTTAAGGGCAAGGAAAGACTAGAATCTGATAGCCCAGAAGGATGTATTCTAAACAATGCATAGTTTTCTCTTGAAGCACAAGATTTCCCCTAAGTGTATATCACATAATTTTTACAGTTTTTTACCTTTTTTCCAAGAAGGTAGCACTTTACATACCCACCAGCAGTTGTCACTTTATAAATGGCAAAATTCAGCTTGGGTAAGGCTACAGGACAAAGAACGCAGTTTCTTCAACAAGAAGAAAAATACAAAATGGAGAGGGAACCCAAAGATGAACAGAGACTGGAGAGGCATCCCGACTGTCTGCAAGGCAAGGTCCTCGTTTGGATCTTGATTCAAATAAACTTCAAAAAGCAACAAAGAAGAACTTGTAGAGGATAATTGGGAAACATACTCACTTGACTCTTCGGTGAGGTTAAGAAATTATTGTTGATTCTGTATGTGTGAGAATGGAATTGTGCAGGAGGAGGAGGTCAAAGGCAGGATGTTTATATTTATAAGATTTTCAGGATGGGTCTTTCAATAGAATAGAATTGGGCAGAGCTTCTGATATAATAGTTCAGGAATGATGGACACAGCTAGCTGAGGGTTTGGAAGCAGCCCTGAAGAGTAAACAGGCCTTGAAGGCGCCTAATTGAGCCATCTATTGCTCAGAGGTGGGACTATTCCCTCCGATAGTGGCTAGTTGAGTAGCCTATTTTTCAGATAAACGGATGCTCAGGAAGTTCCTGAATGAAACAATACAGTTATTTGCAACTTCATCCTCCTGGAATAAAGTCCTGTTCACACAGCATGGCGTAACAAGAAGTTATCTTGATGGAGACAGTGAGCTGAAGGCTGCAGATAGCTTCAGTCCTCAAAGCTCTGGTTGTTTTTTGCATAAATGGTATGATATGTATCTTTCCACAACTTGTCCTTGTCACTTAATAAGAATTATTGCTACATCACAGCCCCTAGGTCACCTGCTGTAGGTCATTCCACAGTAGCAGTGCACCAATCTTCATTTATGGACATTCGCTTTGGTTCTACTTTTTCACAATTGAAATATGCTGCAATAAACATCCTCTGCTATGCTGTCTTGCTTCCATCTGGGGGTATTTCTCCAATATAGATCCTCAGAAGTAGAATTATTGGTTTGCAGAGGGGCACTTTACATTTTAAATGTTAATAGCTACAGCCAATTGTTCTCTGTATTAGTTATATAATGCTGCTGCATAACAAATTACACCCCAGCCAAGCAGCTGAAAACAACAGTAATAAACATTTATTATCTTTCACAGTTTCAGGAGAGGCGGAGCTAAGTTCTGGCTCCTTCTCTCTTGAGGTTCCAGGCAGGACCACAGTCATTTGAAAGTCTGGCTGGGGCTGGAGCATCTGCTTCCAAGGCAGCTCCGTCATGGCTGGCAAGTTGGTGCTGGTTTTGACACAGGGAAGTCTCAGTTCCACGGAGGCGTCTGCTCAGGGATGCGAGAGAGTCCTTATGACATGGCAGCTCACTTCCTGCAGACTGAGCGAGACAGAAGCTGTAATGCCTTTGACGACCTGACCTTGAAAATAATATGATTTTACTTGTGCCTCATTCTGTTCCTTAGAGAGCCAGATCACCAAGTCCAGCCCACATTTGGGGGAAGGGAGACTGGACTTGAGCTTTTGAAGTGAGGAGAGTCAAAGAATTTGCTGACATATTTTAAAGCCACTATACACTCCAAATTGACCTTTTCAATTTACATTTCCATCAGCAATGTATGTATGCTCCCAGCCTCACCAACCAAAAACGCTTAATATCATCCTACTTTATATTTTGCCAACTTGATGTTGACAAAGACTCTCTCCTTGACCAAACTTTAGTCAGATCTTCTGAGACCTCTTCTCGACCAGGCCTTGACCTTGGCCCCTGTCCTGTCTCTGACTTGCTTATCCCACTCTTAGCAAAGAATTCTGCTAAGTCAGTTTAGGCAGAATCCTTCCTCCCTTGATATCTGATCAAGTTCTGCATCCTCCACCTTTGATAATCCTGTTAGGCCAGTGTAGCAGGAATCCCCCTTCCCTTGATGTCTCATTTTAGTAGTTTTCCATCCACTGACGCCTTCCTCTACTGTGTGGTCATAGATCCCCAGTTGTCTTTGCTGTATTCAGAGTTGAGTCCTATCTGATCTGTCTCCCCTATTCCCATAGTCTTCCTGCATGGTCTTCCTTACTGTTTTAGTAAGTGTCAGACTAATTTTTTCTTTAACATTATGTGAAAATGTGGTGTATCATTTGCATTTCCTGATTATTAATGGGAGTGAACACTACTTCCTTTGTTTATTCCACCGGACTTCCTCTTCTGTGAGTTTCCTGTAAATATCCTTTACCATTTTTCTGGCTGGCTGTCTTTCTAGTTATTGACTTCTAGAAGTTCCTTATATATTCTAGATAATAATGTTTTGTCTGTTATATATGTTGCAAATATATTCACTGATACATTTTCTCATTTGCATTTCTTTTACTTTCACTGATTTTGATAACTAAGGTTTTAAGATTTTTCCCTCCTCTTTCGAGTGTTATCTATTTACATCTATTTCCATTTAACTATTGGGATTTCAATATCTTTTCTTATTGTTTTGTATGAATTTTTTATACACTAAGACTGTTTACCACTTGCTGTCAATTTTGTTGCAAAAGTTTCCTCAATTGCTGTTGTTTAGGATGGCTGTGGTCATATTGTTTGCAAACTAGTGTGTTTGTCTCTTCCTTTGAGATATCTTCCATTGGGTTGAAGCTTTGCAAGTCTCCCATCATCTACACCAGTCCTTTAACCAGTGTCTCTGCTTGTCATTTCTCTCTACTCCAGTTCTCTCAGTTATGTTTACTTGGCACCTATTGATGAGGAATTTTAGGCTGGTTATTTTTAAAACTGCAGATGAGAAGCAGGCTCCGAGGACTGGAATTTTGCTTGCCTTTTGAGAGACATTTGCATTTGTGAAGGAAGGGGGGATGACCTTGTAGGGACCTGAAATTGGCCACCCCAGGATATGTCTCTTTGGCATAGGGATTGTTTTGGGCTGATTGCTTTCGATAAACTGGGACATGGAGGGAGGCTCTGGGGAATGGAACTTGCCCTTGTTGGGACACATTTACATTTGCAAGATAAATCTCTATCTGTAACAGGTGCCTCCCTCTCTGTACCAGGAAGAAGAAGGGAGATGACCTTGTCCCTAGAAACTCTTAATGGGGAAGGCAAGAACTTAAGTTGGTTGCTGTCTGGCAATCTCATGTAACTGATTTAGGGTGGTGGCTTCTAACCTTTCTAACCTTTACTTAATCCGATTTGATTCTTGTCTAAAAGTCATGGGATCACCCAATGACCAGACCCCACCTGCACTGATACCATTTTAACTTTTTTTCATCTTCTTTCCTTTGTCTTGTAAAGAGATGACTCACATACCCATGCCTTATAAAATTAGCCCTAACCCTCAACTCGGGGCAGCAGCAGCGGCTCTGCCTGCCCATGGGTCCTGTCCCCATGCCAGCGGGGGCAGCAGCAGCTCTGACTGCCCATGGGTCCTGTCCCCATGCTATTCTATTCTCTAAATAAAAGAGCACTACTGCCAGATCTTAAGAGTCTAATAAATCTTTCTTTCGACTCCTCGGCTCAGCGACCCCACATCACTGTGACATACCAAAGGCCTCCCTGCTGCAGATCCAGGGGATTTGCTTCCTCCCCCCTCTGGGGCCACCCTCACACCCAGCGCTGGTAGGCCTTTGAGATTACTCCTCCCCTGTCCCCTCTGTGGGTTCCTGCTCTCCGGGTGCCCCCTGGAACACCAATGTACCTTGTGTCTGCCCTCAGCCCACTCTCCTATTCCCCATACTTGTTCCGGTTCAGTGCATCACCTCCAGCTGAAGTGCACGATATGCTCATGACCTCACCTCCAGCCTGACTCCCCTAGAAAGGCCCTCAGCTGGACACCTGCAGCCTCCTCAAAAGGTGGGACTTGTTTTCCCCCAAACCTGCTCAGCCTCCTTGTGACCCACTGTTCCCCGCCATCTCTTCGGCTCACCCATGACTCACCCTTACTGTGGAATCTGCCTTTTTCCCAGGCTTCCAGCCAGCACCACGCTCTGTTCTCACTCTCTGCCCCACTGAGGCCACAGCCTCACTGCTGTCCCCTTGCTCACCATCCTCCCACTGCCCAGTCCAGCCTCTGCAATACAAGTCGGCATCTGCCCATCCCGGCTGAAGGCTGCCCTCAGGACCCTATCCACTTCTAAAGGGCAGAGTCTGGTCTCCAACTTTCCCTTCAGGCTCAGAAAATCCTGGTAGCCTCCTGACCACTCTCTTCACTGGATCTCACCTCCATGCCTTTGCTGACACTGTCTACTTCCTGGAATGTTTTTCCTGTTCCCCAAAAGTCCTCATCTGTTACACAGCTGGGGGTCACCTCCTCCAAAAAGCCTTCCCAGAAGCTGACTCCCATTGGGAACCTCTGCTCCCGGAGGCTGGTCCTACCCTCCTGGCCCTTGTCTGGACCCTTGGGTAGTAGCTCTCTGGGCTCAGCCAGCACAGTGCTTCTCTTACATTCTCCTCCACCTTTCTTTTTAACCACGAGCCATCCCTAGCCACATCCTCTCCCACAGCTGTCCCCATCCTCCATAGCCCATCTCAAAACCCTGACCCCACCAGGCTCTGCAGGTTCTAACCTCTGGACACAGCCATTAGAGATGAGCCTCGGAGGATGGGATCCCCTTGGAGTGAGGCAGAGAAAAAACATGCCAAGAGCCTCCTGGCGGACTGCTGGTGATGGGGATTTTTAGGCTGCTTAATTTTAAAACAGTTTTATGATGA